>NC_079199.1:105790654-105811419 GCF_029499605.1 Hyla sarda
GAAGCGCTCTGTGGTGGATATGAGGCGGCACAGAGGGGACGAGGTATCAGGAATCTTTTTATTTGTGTTTTAAAATATTTTTTTCTTATAAAATGTCCGTATTTGGCGGCGTCCTCGGCCGGAGACGATTATTTACAGTTCAGTAAGAAAATATGCGCTCTGCTTCAGTATAAAGATCCCGTCCCCTAATTCATGTGGGGCGGGGCGCGTGCTGGGCCCCTGGTCTCTGCAGAGTAAAGATGGCCGCCGTTCAGTTCAGGTTGGAATAAAGATGTGAGAGCCACATTAGGGCCACTCCCCCGCAGAGCCCTCAGTCACTGTCTGAGCCGACCGCCGCAGAGCCCTTCCGCTTCCTCTTCGGAGGTTTGGGCTTCGTATCCTCCTCCTCCTGAATGTGAACAGGAAAGGGTTAGAGTGACCCTATAAAAGTCGTCACAGTCACCCCCATTCATCACAGTCACCATCACCCCGTCACCACAGTCACCGTCACCCCGTCACCACAGTCACCGTCACCCCCATTCATCACAGTCACCGTCACCCCCATTCATCACAGTCACCGTCACCCCCATTCATCACAGTCACCGTCACCCCCATTCATCACAGTCACCGTCACCCCCATTCATCAAAGTCACAGTCACCCCCATTGATCACAGTCACCGTCACCCCGTCACCACAGTCACCATCACCCCCATTCATCACAGTCACCGTCACCCCCATTCATCACAGTCACCGTCACCCCCATTCATCACAGTCACCATCACCCCGTCACCACAGTCACCGTCACCCCCATTCATCACTGTCACCATCACCCCCATTCATCACAGTCACCGTCACCCCCATTCATCACAGTCACCGTCACCCCCATTCATCACAGTCACCATCACCCCGTCACCACAGTCACCGTCACCCCCATTCATCACAGTCACCGTCACCCCCATTCATCACAGTCACAGTCACCCCCATTGATCACAGTCACCCCCATTGATCACAGTCACCGTCACCCCCATTCATCACAGTCACCATTACCCCCAATCATCACAGTCAACATCACACCCGTCACCCCGTCATCACAGTCACCCCCATTCATCACAGTCACCGTCACCACAGTCACCGTCACCCCCATTCATCACAGTCACCATCACCAGTCACCGTCACCATCACCCCCATTCATCACAGTCACCATCACCCCCATTCATCACAGTCACCATCACCCCCGTCATCACAGTCACCGTCACCATCACCCCCCCGTCATCACCGTCACCATCACCCCAGTCATCACCGTCACCATCACCCCCGTCGTCACAGTCACCATCACCCCCGTCGTCACAGTCACCATCACCCCCGTCGTCACAGTCACCATCACCCCCGTCGTCACAGTCACCATCACCCCCGTCGTCAGTCACCATCACCCCCGTCGTCAGTCACCATCACGCCCATCATCACAGTCACCATCACCCCCATCATCACAGTCACGATCACCCCCATCATCACAGTCACCGTCACCCCCATTCATCACAGTCACCATCACCCCGTCACCACAGTCACCGTCACCCCCATTCATCACTGTCACCATCACCCCCATTCATCACAGTCACCGTCACCCCCATTCATCACAGTCACCGTCACCCCCATTCATCACAGTCACCATCACCCCGTCACCACAGTCACCGTCACCCCCATTCATCACAGTCACCGTCACCCCCATTCATCACAGTCACCATCCCGCCCATCATCACAGTCACCATCACGCCCATCATCACAGTCACCATCACTCCCACCATCACCCCCATCATCACAGTCACCATCACTCCCACCATCACAGTCACCATCACTCCCACCATCACAGTCACCATCACGCCCATCTTCACAGTTACCATCACCCCCATCATCACAATCACCATCACCCCCATCATCACAGTCACCATCACCCCCATCATCACAGTCACCATCACCCCCATCATCACAGTCACCATCACCCCCATCATCACAGTCACCATCACCCCCATCATCACAGTCACCATCACTCCCATCATCACAGTCACCATTACCCCCATCATCACCGTCACCATCACTCCCATCATCACAATCACCATCACCCCCATCATCACAGTCACCATCACCCCCATCATCAGTCACCATCACCCCCATCATCACAGTCACCATCACCCCCATCATCACAGTCACCATCACCCCCATCATCACAGTCACCATCACCCCCATCATCACAGTCACCATCACTCCCATCATCACCGTCACCATCACCCCCATCATCACAGTCACCATCACTCCCATCATCACAGTCACAATCACCCCCATCATCACCGTCACCATCACTCCCATCATCACAATCACCATTACCCCCATCATCACCGTCACCATCACTCCCATCATCACAATCACCATCACCCCCATCACCCCCATCATCACAGTCACCATCACCCCCATCATCACCGTCACCATCACCCCCATCATCACAGTCACCATCACCCCCCCAATCATCCTCCTCCTCCACAGGACAACCTCCCTGGACCCTCCTAACTAGTACAGCAGTGTCACCGCACACCCCATCCTACCCCACTGCTACCCCGCCGCACTCTTCCCTCCCTCAGCCGCACTCTTCCCTCCCTCCCTCAGCCGCACTCTTCCCTTCTTCCCTCCCTCCCTCAGCCGCACTCTTCCCTCCCTCCCTTCCTCAGCCGCACTCTTTCCTTCTTCCCTCCCTCAGCCGCACTCTTCCCTTCTTCCCTCCCTCAGTCGCACTCTTCCCTTCTTCCCTCCCTCCCTCCCTCAGCCGCACTCTTCCCTCCCTCCCTCCCTCCCTTCCTCAGCCGCACTCTTCCCTTCTTCCCTCCCTCAACCGCACTCTTCCCTTCTTCCCTCCCTCCCTCAGGCGCACTCTTCCCTTCTTCCCTCCCTCCCTCAGCCGCGCTCTTCCCTCCCTATCTCTCTCAGCTGCACTCTTCCCTTCTTCCCTCCCTCCCTCAGCCGCACTCTTCCCTTCTTCCCTCCCTGAGCTGCACTCTTCCCTCCCTCCCTCAGCCGCACTCTTCCCTTCTTCCCTCCCTCCCTCAGCCGCACTCTTCCCTTCTTCCCTCCCTCCCTCAGCCGCACTCTTCCCTTCTTCCCTCCCTCCCTCAGCCGCACTCTTCCCTCCCTATCTCCCTCAGCTGCACTCTTCCCTTCTTCCCTCCCTAAGCCGCACTCTTCCCTTCTTCCCTCCCTCCCTCAGCCGCGCTCTTCCCTCCCTATCTCTCTCAGCTGCACTCTTCCCTTCTTCCCTCCCTCCCTCAGCCGCACTCTTCCCTTCTTCCCTCCCTCCCTCAGCCGCACTCTTCCCTTCTTCCCTCCCTGAGCTGCACTCTTCCCTCCCTCCCTCAGCCGCACTCTTCCCTTCTTCCCTCCCTCCCTCAGTCGCACTCTTCCCTCCCTATCTCCCTCAGCCGCACTCTTCCCTTCTTCCCTCCCTAAGCCGCACTCTTCCCTTCTTCCCTCCCTAAGCCGCACTCTTCCCTTCTTCCCTCCCTAAGCCGCACTCTTCCCTTCTTCCCTCCCTCAGCCGCACTCTTCCCTTCTTCCCTCCCTCAGCCGCACTCTTCCCTTCTTCCCTCCCTCAGCCGCACTCTTCCCTTCTTCCCTCCCTCCCTCCCTCAGCCGCACTCTTCCCTCCCTATCTCCCTCAGCCGCACTCTTTCCTTCTTCCCTCCCTCAGCCGCACTCTTCCCTCCCTCAGC
The DNA here is from genome assembly GCF_029499605.1 of Hyla sarda. Lineage (NCBI taxonomy): Eukaryota > Metazoa > Chordata > Amphibia > Anura > Hylidae > Hyla > Hyla sarda. The sequence continues at coordinate 105,794,386 of NC_079199.1, forward strand.
CGCACTCTTCCCTTCTTCCCTCAGCCGCACTCTTCCCTTCCTCCCTCAGCCGCACTCTTCCCTTCCTCCCTAACCCGCACTCTTCCCTTCTTCCCTCCCTCCCTAAGCCGCACTCTTCCCTCCCTCCCTCAGCCGCACTCTTCCCTTCTTCCCTCCCTCCCTCCCTCAGCCACACTCTTCCCTTCTTCCCTCCCTCCCTCCCTCCCTCAGCCGCACTCTTCCCTTCTTCCCTCCCTCCCTCAGCCGCACTCTTCCCTCCCCATCTCCCTCAGCCGCACTCTTCCCTCCCTCCCTAAGCTGCACTCTTCCCTTCTTCCCTCCCTCCCTCAGCCGCACTCTTCCCTCCCCATCTCTCTCAGCCGCACTCTTCCCTCCCTATCTCCCTCAGCCGCACTCTTCCCTTCTTCCCTCCCTCAGCCGCACTCTTCCCTTCCTCCCTAAGCTGCACTCTTCCCTTCTTCCCTCCCTCCCTAAGCTGCACTCTTCCATTCTTCCCTCCCTCCCTCAGCCGCACTCTTCCCTCCCTATCTCCCTCAGCCGCACTCTTCCATTCCTCCCTAAGCTGCACTCTTCCCTTCTTCCCTCCCTCCCTAAGCTGCACTCTTCCCTTCTTCCCTCCCTCCCTCAGCCGCACTCTTCCCTCCCTATCTCCCTCAGCCGCACTCTTCCCTCCCTTCCACTCTTGCCTGCCTGCCCCGCCCCGCCCCCTCCTAAGCCACACTAGCGCGTGCCCCACCCCCTTCTAAGCCGCACTCCTCAGCCACTCCCTATCAGTCCCTGTACTCACTGAGGCGCTGGTGGACGCGGACTCCTCCTCGGTGTTGGTGGGCTGCGCCATGTTCTTGCGACTCCGGGGACTGGTCATGGGCCCTTTCCGTCGGCTCTTGGGAGGTTTGGTGGAGTCTTCGTACTCCTCGGCCAGCGAGAAAAGGTCACTGAACCTGCGCAGCAGAGAGGACATGTGATGTACGGTTAGTGACCACCCTGCATGCACTGTACAGTATGGTGGTGGGGGGGCACTTACTTCATCTTGTGTGCCTCGTCACAGCTGGCCTGGACATGCTGCAGGGCTTGTAGGATCGGCGTCTGGCTGAAAACTGAGAAGATGATCAGGTTATAAAGCAGCTGAGCCCCCGGATCAACAAGAGCGGGGTCCATCCGATTCATCACACACAGCCAGAGAATATAACCAGCAGTACCGCAGTCTGACCACCAGGTGGAGGCAGAGCCCAACAATTACAGATTTATAACAGAAGTTGGCGTGAACGGTGGGCAGACCCCAGTGGGCGGAGCCTGTGATAACCGGATGGGATCGGATACTCACAGTTCTGTTTGGTGTTGGATAGGTTGAGCCGCAGGTTATCCAGATGCTCCAGGATCTGCTCCAGGGTCAGCTGTGCCAGCTTACTGCTCGAGCTCCGCAGACTGCCGAAAAAACATGGAGTCAGCAGGAGCCCCAAATAACCCAACTACCCCCTCCCCATGGCAGATTTGACTCAATGCAGTGCCCAGTGTGTGTGGGGGCTCAGCTGCTGGACCCAAGGAAAGCCTGAAGGTCACATGACCGGGGCTGCTGGGTGAGGACTGAAGGTCACATGACCGGGGCTGCTGGGTGAGGACTGAAGGTCACATGACCGGGGCTGCTGGGTGAGGACTGAAGGTCACATGGCCGGGGCTGCTGGGTGAGGACTGAAGGTCACATGACCGGGGCTGCTGGGTGAGGACTGAAGGTCACATGACCGGGGCTGCTGGGTGAGGACTGAAGGTCACATGACCGGGGCTGCTGGGTGAGGACTGAAGGTCACATGACCGGGGCTGCTGGGTGAGGACTGAAGGTCACATGGCCGGGGCTGCTGGGTGAGGACTGAAGGTCACATGGCCGGGGCTGCTGGGTGAGGACTGAAGGTCACATGACCGGGGCTGCTGGGTGAGGACTGAAGGTCACATGACCGGGGCTGCTGGGTGAGGACTGAAGGTCACATGACCGGGGCTGCTGGGTGAGGACTGAAGGTCACATGACCGGGGCTGCTGGGTAAGGACTGAAGGTCACATGACCGGGGCTGCTGGGTGAGGACTGAAGGTCACATGACCGGGGCTGCTGGGTGAGGACTGAAGGTCACATGACCGGGGCTGCTGGGTGAGGACTGAAGGTCACATGACCGGGGCTGCTGGGTAAGGACTGAAGGTCACATGACCGGGGCTGCTGGGTAAGGACTGAAGGTCACATGACTGGGGCTGCTGGGTGAGGACTGAAGGTCACATGACAGGGGCTGCTGGGTGAGGACTGAAGGTCACATGACAGGGGCTGCTGGGTGAGGACTGAAGGTCACATGACTGGGGCTGCTGGGTGAGGACTGAAGGTCACATGACTGGGGCTGCTGGGTGAGGACTGAAGGTCACATGACAGGGGCTGCTGGGTGAGGGCTGAAGGTCACATGACCGGGCGGCTCACCTCTGCCTCTTGCGGGGGAGGCTGTTATTCTTGATGAGCAGGGACTTTATGTGCTCGGCAAGGGGGTCGTCATGCTTCAGGCACCAGTGGCGCAGGATGCTGGTGGTGAACTGGTCATCAGGGTGGTACGGGCGGCTCAGCACCATCTTCACCATTTCTTCTGTAGGCCTGTAGGGGGAGCAGTGAGCGGTCAGCATCAAACAATTCAATTATAGGTGACCACAAGAATGGAGCCTCCATGATCTCTGACGCTTTACTGCCACTATCTGCCCCCTCCTCTCCCCCCCCCTCCTCTTACTGCCCTCCTCTCCCCTTACTGCCCCCTCCTCCCACCTCTGCTCTTACTGCCCCCTCCTCCCCCCCTCCTCTTACTGCCCCTCCTCTCCCACAGCTGCCTCCCTGTACACCGCCACACAGTGCCCACAGCTGCCTCCCTGTACACCGCCACACAGTGCCCACAGCTGCCTCCCTGTACACCGCCACACACTGCCCACAGCTGCCTCCCTGTACACCGCCACACAGTGCCCACAGCAGCCTCCTTGTACACCGCCGCACAGTGCCCACAGCTGCCTCCCTGTACACCGCCACACAGTGCCCACAGCAGCCTCCTTGTACACCGCCACACAGTGCCCACAGCAGCCTCCCTGTACACCGCCACACAGTGCCCTCAGCTGCCTCCCCGTACACCGCCACACAGTGCCCACAGCAGCCTCCCTGTACACCGCCACACAGTGCCCACAGCTGCCTCCCTGTACACCGCCACACAGTGCCCACAGCAGCCTCCTTGTACACCGCCACACAGTGCCCACAGCAGCCTCCCTTTACACCGCCACACAGTGCCCACAGCTGCCTCCCCGTACACCGCCACACAGTGCCCACAGCTGCCTCCCCGTACACCGCCACACAGTGCCCACAGCTGCCTCCCTGTACACCGCCACACAGCGCCCACAGCTGCCTCCCTGTACACCGCCACACAGTGCCCACAGCTGCCTCCCTGTACACCGGCACACAGCGCCCACAGCTTTCTCCCTGTACACCGCCACACAGTGCCCACAGCTGCCTCCCTGTACACCGCCACACAGTGCCCACAGCTGCCTCCCTGTACACCGCCACACAGTGCCCACAGCTGCCTCCCCGTACACCGCCACACAGTGCCCACAGCTGCCTCCCTGTACACCGCCACACAGTGCCCACAGCTGCCTCCCTGTACACCGCCACACAGTGCCCACAGCTGCCTCCCTGTACACCGCCACACACTGCCCACAGCTGCCTCCCTGTACACCGCCACACAGCGCCCACAGCTGCCTCCCTGTACACCGCCACACAGTGCCCACAGCTGCCTCCCTGTACACCGCCACACAGTGCCCACAGCTGCCTCCCCGTACACCGCCACACAGTGCCCACAGCAGCCTCCCTGTACACCGGCACACAGCGCCCACAGCTTTCTCCCTGTACACCGCCACACAGTGCCCACAGCTGCCTCCCTGTACACCGCCACACAGTGCCCACAGCAGCCTCCCTGTACACCGCCACACAGTGCCCACAGCTGCCTCCCTGTACACCGCCACACAGTGCCCACAGCTGCCTCCCTGTACACCGGCACACACTGCCCACAGCTGCCTCCCTGTACACCGCCACACAGTGCCCACAGCAGCCTCCCTGTACACCGCCACACAGTGCCCACAGCAGCCTCCCTGTACACCGCCACACAGTGCCCACAGCAGCCTCCCTGTACACCGCCACACAGTGCCCACAGCTGCCTCCCTGTACACCGCCACACAGTGCCCACAGCTGCCTCCCTGTACACCGCCACACAGTGCCCACAGCAGCCTCCTTGTACACCGCCACACAGTGCCCACAGCTGCCTCCCTGTACACCGCCACACAGTGCCCACAGCTGCCTTCCTGTACACCGCCACACAGTGCCCACAGCTGCCTCCCTGTACACCGCCACACAGTGCCCACAGCAGCCTCCCTGTACACCGCCACACAGTGCCCACAGCTGCCTCCTTGTACACCGCCACACAGTGCCCACAGCTGCCTCCCTGTACACCGCCACACAGTGCCCACAGCTGCCTCCCTGTACACCGCCACACAGTGCCCACAGCTGCCTCCCTGTACACCGCCACACAGTGCCCACAGCTGCCTCCCTGTACACCGCCACACAGTGCCCACAGCTGCCTCCCTGTACACCGCCACACAGTGCCCACAGCTGCCTCCCTGTACACCGCCACACACTGCCCACAGCAGCCTCCCTGTACACCGCCACACAGTGCCCACTATACAACCCTGCCCTATGAATAGTTCCCCTCCCCCTGAGACATGGCGCCCTCTCATGGACAGGTAAGTTACTCACTTCTCTCGCCTCAGCTGTAGGAGGAGACAGGATAAAGCCTCAGGGTGCTCTGCAAGAGAGAACAGGGTGAAAGGTCACAACATGAAGGAGGAGCCAGCAGACACTACCCCAGAGGTGACCCCGGCTGAGCAGAGCCGACCCCGCGCATCACATGACCTCACCTTTATATTTCAGATGCTGGAGGATGGGAATGATGGTCTCCAGGGGAACGTTGTGGGCGAGGAAGAGCTGCCACGTGCAATACTGCTCAAAGGTCTCCCAGTCCAGGCTCTGAACTGCAAGACAAGAGGGGGCACTTATCCACACCGGACCACCCCACTACACCGGAGACCACCCCCCACTACACCGGAGACCACCCCCCACTACACCGGAGACCACCCCCCACTACACCGGAGACCACCGCAACCAATGTACCGGAGACCACCGCAACCAATATACCGGAGACCACCCCCCACTACACCGGAGATCACCGCAACCAATGTACCGGAGACCACCCCCCACTACACCGGAGACCACCCCCCACTACACCGGAGATCACCGCAACCAATGTACCGGAGACCACCGCAACCAATATACCGGAGACCACCCCCCACTACACCGGAGACCACCGCAACCAATATACCGGAGATCACCCATCACTATACCGGAGACCACCGCAACCAATATACAGGAGATCACCCCCCACTACACCGGAGACCACCGCAACCAATATACCGGAGACCACCCCCCACTACACCGGAGATCACCGCAACCAATGTACCGGAGACCACCCCCCACTACACCGGAGACCACCCCCCACTACACCGGAGATCACCGCAACCAATGTACCGGAGACCACCGCAACCAATATACCGGAGACCACCCCCCACTACACCGGAGACCACCGCAACCAATATACCGGAGATCACCCATCACTATACCGGAGACCACCGCAACCAATATACAGGAGATCACCCCCCACTACACCGGAGACCACCGCAACCAATATACCGGAGATCACCGCAACCAATATACAGGAGATCACCCCCCACTATACCGGAGATCACCGCAACCAATATACAGGAGACCACCCCCCACTATACCGGAGACCACCCCCCACTATACCGGAGACCACCCCCCACTATACCGGAGATCACCGCTACCAATATACAGGAGACCACCGCAACCAATATACCGGAGATCACCGCAACCAATATACCGGAGATCACCGCAACCAATATACCGGAGACCACCCCCCCACTATACCGGAGACCACCCCCCCACTATACCGGAGATCACCGCAACCAATATACCGGAGACCACCGCAACCAATATACCGGAGACCACCCCCCACTATACCGGAGATCACCCCCCACTATACCGGAGATCACCGCAACCAATATACCGGAGACCACCGCAACCAATATACCGGAGACCACCCCCCACTATACCGGAGATCACCCCCCACTATACCGGAGACCACGGCAACCAATATACCGGAGACCACCGCAACCAATATACCGGAGACCACCCCCCACTATACCGGAGATCACCGCAACCAATATACCGGAGACCACCCCCCACTATACCAGAGACCACCCCCCACTATACCGGAGACCACCCCCCACTATACCGGAGACCACCCCCCACTATACCAGAGACCACCCCCCCCACTATACCGGAGACCACCGCAACCAATATACCGGAGACCACCCCCCACTATACCGGAGACCACCCCCCACTATACCGGAGACCACCCCCCACTATACCGGAGACCACCCCCCACTATACCAGAGACCACCCCCCACTATACCGGAGATCACCGCAACCACTACACCGGAGATCACCGCAACCAATATACCGGAGACCACCGCAACCAATATACCGGAGACCACCCCCCACTATACCGGAGACCACCCCCCACTACACCGGAGATCATCGCAACCAATATACCGGAGACCACCCCCCACTATACCAGAGACCACCCCCCACTATACCGGAGACCACCCCCCACTATACCGGAGACCACCCCCCACTAAACCGGAGATCACCGCAACCAATATACAGGAGACCACTGCAACCAATATACCGGAGATCACCGCAACCAATATACCGGAGACCACCCCCCACTATACCGGAGACCACCCCTCACTATACCGGAGATCACCGCATTCAATATACCGGAGACCACCGCAACCAATATACCGGAGACCCCCCCCCCCCCCCACTATACCGGAGACCCCCCCCCACTATACCGGAGATCACCGCAACCAATATACCTGAGACCACCCCCCCCACTACACCGGAGATCACTGCAACCAATATACCGGAGACCACCCCCCACTATACCGGAGACCACCCCCCACTATACCGGAGACCACCCCCCACTATACCGGAGACCACCCCCCACTATACCGGAGACCACCCCCCCCACTATACCGGAGACCACCCCCCCCACTATACCGGAGACCACCCCCCACTAAACCGGAGATCACCGCAACCAATATACCGGAGAACACCCCCCACTATACCGGAGACCACCCCCCACTATACCGGAGACCACCGCAACCAATATACCGGAGACCACCCCCCACTATACCGGAGACCACCCCCCACTATACCGGAGACCACCGCAACCAATATACCGGAGACCACCCCCCACTATACCGGAGATCACCCCCCACAATATCGGAGACCACCAAAACCAATATACCGGAGACCCCCCCCCCCCACTACACCGGAGATCACCGCAACCAATATACCGGAGACCCCCCCCACTATACCGGTGACCCCCCCCACTATACCGGTGACCCCCCCCACTATACCGGAGACCACCCCTCACTATACCAGAGACCACCCCGCACTATACCAGAGACCACCGGAACCAATATAGCAGAGACCACCCCCCACTATACCGGAGACCACCCCCCACAATACCAGAGACCACCCCCCACTATACCGGAGACCACACCCCACTATACCGGAGACTACCCCCCACTATACCAGAGATCACCCCCCCCCACAATACCAGAGACCACCGCAACCAGTATACCGGAGAACACCCCCCACTATACCGGAGACAACCGCAACCAATATACCGGAGACCACCCCCCATTATACCGGAGACCATCCCCCACTATACCGGAGACCATCCCCCACTATACCAGAGCCCACCCCCCACTATACCGGACACCACCCCTAACTATACCGGAGACCACCCCCCCCACTATACCGGAGACCACCCCCCCACTATACCGGAGACAACCCCCCCCACTATACCGGAGATCACCGTAACCAATATACAGGAGACCACCCCCCACTATACCGGAGACCACCCCCCACTATACCGGAGACCACCTCCCACTATACCGGAGACCACCCCCCACTATACCGGAGACCACCCCCCACTATACCGGAGACCACCCCGCACTATACCAGAGACCACCGCAACCAATATACCGGAGACCACCCCCCACTATACCAGAGACCACCCCCCACTATACCAGAGACCACCCCCAGCAATACCAGAGACCACCGCAATCAATATACCGGAGACCCCGGAGACCACCCCTCACTATACCGGAGACCACCCCCCACTATACCGGAGACCACCCCCCACTATACCGGAGACCACCCCCCACTATACCAGAGACCACCCCCCCACTATACCAGAGACCACCCCCCACAATACCAGAGACCACCGCAACCAATATACCGGAGAACACCCCCCACAATACCAGAGACCACCCCCCACTATACCGGAGAACACCCCCCACTATACCAGAGACCACCCCCCCCACAATACCAGAGACCACTGCAACCAATATACCGGAGAACACCACACCGCCCCCCCCACTATACCAGAGACCACCGCCCCCAACTATACTAGAGACCACTGCCCCCCCACTATACTAGAGACCACCCCCACTATACCGAAGACCACTGCCCCCAACATTACCAGAGACCACCGCCCCCCCACTATATCGGAGACCACCGCGCCCACTTTACCGGAGAACACAACACCGCCCCCCCCACCACTCACAGTACAGAGATCACTGACCACACCGCCCCCCCACCACTCACAGTACAGAGATCACTGACCACAACCCCCCCACCACTCACAGTACAGAGATCACTGACCACACCCCCCCCCCCACCACTCACAGTACAGAGATCACTGACCACACCCCCCCCCCCACCACTCACAGTACAGAGATCACTGACCACACCCCCCCCACCACTCACAGTACAGAGATCACTGACCACACCCCCCCCACAACTCACAGTACAGAGATCACTGACCACACCGCCCCCACCACTCACAGTACAGAGATCACTGACCACACCCCCCCCACCACTCACAGTACAGAGATCACTGACCCCCCCCCACCACTCACAGTACAGAGATCACTGACCACACCCCCCCCCCACCACTCACAGTACAGAGATCACTGACCCCCCCCCACCACTCACAGTACAGAGATCACTGACCACACCCCCCCACCACTCACAGTACAGAGATCACTGACCACACCCCCCCCCCACCACTCACAGTACAGAGATCACTGACCCCCCCCACCACTCACAGTACAGAGATCACTGACCACACCCCCCCACCACTCACAGTACAGAGATCACTGACCACACCACCCCCCACCACTCACAGTACAGAGATCACTGACCACACCCCCCACCACTCACAGTACAGAGATCACTGACCCCCCCCCCACCACTCACAGTACAAAGATCACTGACCACACCGCCCTCCACCACTCACAGTACAGAGATCACTGACCACCCCCCCCCACCACTCACAGTGCAGAGATCACTGACCACCCCCCCCCACCACTCACAGTACAGAGATCACTGACCACACCCCCCACCACTCACAGTACAGAGATCACTGACCACCCCCCCCACCACTCACAGTACAGAGATCACTGACCACACCCCCCCCACCACCACTCACAGTAGAGATCACTGACCACCCCCCCCACCACTCACAGTACAGAGATCACTGACCACACCCCCCCCCACCACTCACAGTACAGAGATCACTGACCACACCCCCCCCACCACTCACAGTAGAGATCACTGACCACCCCCCCCACCACTCACAGTAGAGATCACTGACCACACCGCCCTCCACCACTCACAGTACAGAGATCACTGACCACACCCCCCACCACTCACAGTGCAGAGATCACTGACCACCCCCCCCCACCACTCACAGTACAGAGATCACTGACCACACCCCCCACCACTCACAGTACAGAGATCACTGACCACCCCCCCACCACTCACAGTACAGAGATCACTGACCACACCCCCCCCACCACCACTCACAGTAGAGATCACTGACCACCCCCCCCACCACTCACAGTACAGAGATCACTGACCACACCCCCCCCACCACTCACAGTAGAGATCACTGACCACCCCCCCCCACCACTCACAGTAGAGATCACTGACCACCCCCCCCACCACTCACAGTACAGAGATCACTGACCACACCGCCCCCCACCACTCACAGTACAGAGATCACTGACCACACCGCCCTCCACCACTCACAGTACAGAGATCACTGACCACACACCCCCCACCACTCACAGTACAGAGATCACTGACCACACCCCCCACCACTCACAGTACAGAGATCACTGACCACACCCCCCCACCACTCACAGTAGAGATCACTGACCCCCCCCCCCCCACCACTCACAGTACAGAGATCACTGACCACACCGCCCCCCCCACCACTCACAGTACAGAGATCACTGACCACACCCCCCCCCCCCACCACTCACAGTACAGAGATCACTGACCACACCGCCCCCCCACCCCTCACAGTACAGAGATCACTGACCACACCCCCCCACCACTCACAGTACAGAGATCACTGACCACACGCCCCCCACCACTCACAGTACAGAGATAACTGACCACACCCCCCCCACCACTCACAGTACAGAGATCACTGACCCCCCCCCCCCCACCACTCACAGTACAGAGATCACTGACCACACCGCCCCCCCCACCACTCACAGTACAGAGATCACTGACCACACCCCCCCCACCACTCACAGTACAGAGATCACTGACCACACCGCCCCCCACCCCTCACAGTACAGAGATCACTGACCACACCCCCCCCCACCACTCACAGTACAGAGATCACTGACCACCCCCCCCCACCACTCACAGTACAGAGATCACTGACCACACCGCCCCCCACCACTCACAGTACAGAGATCACTGACACACCCCCCCCCACCACTCACAGTACAGAGATCACTGACCACACCCCCCCCACCACTCACAGTACAGAGATCACTGACCACACCCCCCCCCCACCACTCACAGTAGAGATCACTGACCACACCCCCCCCACCACTCACAGTACAGAGATCACTGACCACACCCCCCCCACCACTCACAGTACAGAGATCACTGACCACACCCCCCCCACCACCACTCACAGTACAGAGATCACTGACCACACCCCCCCACCACTCACAGTACAGAGATCACTGACCACACGCCCCCCCCCACCACTCAGAGTACAGAGATCACTGACCACCCCCCCCCCCACCACTCACAGTAGAGATCACTGACCACACCGCCCCCCACCACTCACAGTACAGAGATCACTGACCACACACCCCCTCCCACCACTCACAGTACAGAGATCACTGACCACACCACCCCCCACCACTCACAGTACAGAGATCACTGACCACACCGCCCCCCCCCCCCCACCACTCACAGTACAGAGATCACTGACCACACCGCCCCCCACCACTCACAGTACAGAGATCACTGACCACACCGCCCCCCCACCACTCACAGTACAGAGATCACTGACCACACCGCCCTCCACCCCTCACAGTACAGAGATCACTGACCACACCCCCCCCACCACTCACAGTACAGAGATCACTGACCACACCGCCCCCCACCACTCACAGTACAGAGATCACTGACCACCCCCCCCCCCCACCACTCACAGTACAGAGATCACTGACCACAGCGCCCCCCCACCACTCACAGTAGAGAGATCACTGACCACACCCCCCCACCACTCACAGTACAGAGATCACTGACCACACCGCCCCCCCCCCCCACCACTCACAGTACAGAGATCACTGACCACACCCCCCCCCCCACTCACAGTACAGAGATCACTGACCACACCGCCCCCCCACCACTCACAGTACAGAGATCACTGACCACACACCCCCACCACTCACAGTAGAGATCACTGACCCCCCCCCCCCCACCACTCACAGTACAGAGATCACTGACCACACCGCCCCCCCACCACTCACAGTACAGAGATCACTGACCACACCCCCCCCCACCACTCACAGTACAGAGATCACTGACCACACACCCCCCCACCACTCACAGTACAGAGATCACTGACCACACCCCCCCACCACTCACAGTACAGAGATCACTGACCACACCGCCCACCACTCACAGTACAGAGATCACTGACCCCCCCCCCCCCACCACTCACAGTACAGAGATCACTGACCACACACCCCCCACCACTCACAGTACAGAGATCACTGACCACACCCCCCCCACCACTCACAGTACAGAGATCACTGACCACACCCCCCCCCACCACTCACAGTACAGAGATCACTGACCACACCGCCCCCCACCACTCACAGTACGAGATCACTGACCACACCCCCCCACCACTCACAGTACAGAGATCACTGACCACACCCCCCCCACCACTCACAGTACAGAGATCACTGACCACACCCCCCCCCCCACCACTCACAGTACAGAGATCACTGACCACACACCCCCACCACTCACAGTACAGAGATAACTGACCACACCCCCCCCACCACTCACAGTACAGAGATCACTGACCACACCGCCCCCCACCACTCACAGTACAGAGATCACTGACCCCCCCCCCCCCACCACTCACAGTACAGAGATCACTGACCACACCCCCCCCCACCACTCACAGTACAGAGATCACTGACCACACCGCCCCCCACCACTCACAGTACAGAGATCACTGACCACACCCCCCCACCACTCACAGTACAGAGATCACTGACCACACCCCCCCCCCACCACTCACAGTACAGAGATCACTGACCACACCCCCCCCCACCACTCACAGTAGAGATCACTGACCACACCCCCCCCACCACTCACAGTACAGAGATCACTGACCACACCCCCCCCCACCACTCACAGTACAGAGATCACTGACCACACCCCCCCCACCACTCACAGCACAGAGATCACTGACCACACCCCCCCACCACTCACAGTACAGAAATCACTGACCACACCCCCCCCCCACCACTCACAGTACAGAGATCACTGACCACACCGCCCCCCCACCACTCACAGTAGAGATCACTGACCACACCGCCCCCCCACCACTCACAGTACAGAGATCACTGACCACACCCCCCCACCACTCACAGTGCAGAGATCACTGACCACACCCCCCCCACCACCACTCACAGTACAGAGATCACTGACCACCTCCCCCCCCCCACCACTCACAGTACAGAGATCACTGACCACACCCCCCACCACTCACAGTAGCAGAGATCACTGACCACACCCCCCCACCACTCACAGTACAGAGATCACTGACCACACCGCCCCCCACCACTCACAGTACAGAGATCACTGACCACACCGCCCCCCCCACCACTCACAGTAGAGATCACTGACCACGACCCCCCCCACCACTCACAGTACAGAGATCACTGACCACACCCCCCCCACCACTCACAGTACAGAGATCACTGACCACACCCCCCCCACCACTCACAGTACAGAGATCACTGACCACACCGACCCCCACCACTCACAGTACAGAGATCACTGACCACCCCCCCCCCACCACTCACAGTACAGAGATCACTGACCACACCCCCCCCCACCACTCACAGTACAGAGATCACTGACCACACCCCCCCCACCACTCACAGTCACAGAGATCACTGACACACACCCCCACCCCACTCACAGTACAGAGATCACTGACCACACCCCCCCTCCACCACTCACAGTACAGAGATCACTGACCACACCCCCCCCACCACTCACAGTACAGAGATCACTGACCACACCGCCCCCCCACCACTCACAGTACAGAGATCACTGACCACACCCCCCCACCACTCACAGTACAGAGATCACTGACCACACCCCCCCCACCACTCACAGTACAGAGATCACTGACCACAACCCCCCCCCCCACCACTCACAGTACAGAGATCACTGACCCCCCCCCCCCACCACTCACAGTACAGAGATCACTGACCACCCCCCCCCCACCACTCACAGTACAGAGATCACTGACCACACCCCCCTCCACCACTCACAGTACAGAGATCACTGACCACCGCCCCCCCACCACTCACAGTACAGAGATCACTGACCACACCGCCCCCCACCACTCACAGTACAGAGATCACTGACCACACACGCCCCCCCCACTCACAGTACAGAGATCACTGACCACACCCCCCCCACCACTCACAGTACAGAGATCACTGACCACAACCGCCCCCCCCCCCACCACTCACAGTACAGAGATCACTGACCACACCGCCCCCCCCCACCACTCACAGTACAGAGATCACTGACCACACCACCCCCACCACTCGCAGTACAGAGATCACTGACCACACCCCCCCCCACCACTCACAGTACAGAGATCACTGACCACACCCCCCCCACCACTCACAGTACAGAGATCACTGACCACCCCCCACCACTCACAGTACAGAGATCACTGACCACCCCCCCCCCACCACTCACAGTACAGAGATCAATGACCACACCCCCCCCCACCACTCACAGTACAGAGATCACTGACCACTCCGCCCCCCACCACTCACAGTACAGAGATCACTGCCCCCCCCCCCCCACCACTCACATTACAGAGATCACTGACCACACCGCCCCCCACCACTCACAGTACAGAGATCACTGACCACCCCCCCCCCCACCACTCACTCACAGTAGAGATCTCTGACCACACCGCCCCCCCCCACCACTCACAGTACAGAGATCACTGACCACACACCCCCACCACTCACAGTACAGAGATCACTGACCACACCGCCCCCCCCCACCACTCACAGTACAGAGATCACTGCCCACACACCCCCACCACTCACAGTACAGAGATCACTGACCACACCCCCCCCCCACCACTCACAGTACAGAGATCACTGACCACACCGCCCCCCACCACTCACAGTACAGAGATCACTGACCACACACCCCCCACCACTCACAGTACAGAGATCACTGACCACACCCCCCCCACCACTCACAGTACAGAGATCACTGACCACACCCCCCCCACCACTCACAGTACAGAGATCACTGACCACACCCCCCCCACCACTCACAGTACAGAGATCACTGACCACACCCCCCCCCCCACCACTCACAGTACAGAGATCACTGACCACACACCCCCCACCACTCACAGTACAGAGATCACTGACCACACCCCCCCACCACTCACAGTACAGAGATCACTGACCACACCCCCCCACCACTCACAGTACAGAGATCACTGACCACACCGCCCCCCACCACTCACAGTACAGAGATCACTGACCACACCGCCCCCCACCACTCACAGTACAGAGATCACTGACCACACGCCCCCCCCCACTCACAGTACAGAGATCACTGACCACACCCCCCCACCCACTCACAGTACAGAGATCACTGACCACAACCCCCCCCACCACTCACAGTACAGAGATCACTGACCACACCCCCCCCACCACTCACAGTACAGAGATCACTGACCACACCGCCCCCCACCACTCACAGTACAGAGATCACTGACCACACCCCCCACCACTCACAGTACAGAGATCACTGACCACACCCCCCCCCACCACTCACAGTACAGAGATCACTGACCACACCGCCCCCCCCCACCACTCACAGTACAGAGATCACTGACCACACCCCCCCCACCACTCACAGTACAGAGATCACTGACCACACCGCCCCCCCCACCCTCACAGTACAGAGATCACTGACCACACCACCCCCACCACTCACAGTACAGAGATCACTGACCACACCCCCCCCACCACTCACAGTACAGAGATCACTGACCACACCGCCCCCCACCACTCACAGTACAGAGATCACTGACCACACCCCCCCACCACTCACAGTACAGAGATCACTGACCACACCCCCCCCCCCACTCACAGTACAGAGATCACTGACCACACCGCCCCCACCACTCACAGTACAGAGATCACTGACCCACCCCCCACTCACAGTACAGAGATCACTGACCACACCGCCCCCCACCACTCACAGTACAGAGATCACTGACCACACCCCCCACCACTCACAGTACAGAGATCACTGACCACACACCCCCCCCACCACTCACAGTACAGAGATCACTGACCACACCCCCCCCACCACTCACAGTACAGAGATCACTGACCACACACCCCGCCCCCACCACTCACAGTACAGAGATCACTGACCACACACCCCCCCCACCACTCACAGTACAGAGATCACTGACCACACCCCCCCCCACCACTCACAGTACAGAGATCACTGACCACACACCCCCCCACCACTCACAGTACAGAGATCACTGACCACACCCCCCCCCCACCAACTCACAGTACAGAGATCACTGACCACACCGCCCCCCACCACTCACAGTACAGAGATCACTGACCACAACCCCCCCCCACCACTCACAGTACAGAGATCACTGACCACACCCCCCCCCCACCACTCACAGTAGAGATCACTGACCACACACCCCCCCACCACTCACAGTACAGAGATCACTGACCACACCCCCCCCCACCACTCACAGTACAGAGATCACTGACCACACACCCCCACCACTCACAGTACAGAGATCACTGACCACACCCCCCCCCACCACTCACAGTACAGAGATCACTGACCACACCCCCCCCCCACCACTCACAGTACAGAGATCACTGACCACACCCCCCCCCCACCACTCACAGTACAGAGATCACTGACCACACCCCCCCACCCACACTCACAGTACAGAGATCACTGACCACACGCCCCCCCCACCACTCACAGTACAGAGATCACTGACCACACCCCCCCCACCACTCACAGTACAGAGATCACTGACCACACACCCCCCCACCACTCACAGTACAGAGATCACTGACCACACACCCCGCACCCCACACACCACC
>NC_079199.1:105811619-105843686 GCF_029499605.1 Hyla sarda
GTACAGAGATCACTGACCACACCCCCCCACCACTCACAGTACAGAGATCACTGACCACACCCCCCCACCACTCACAGTACAGAGATCACTGACCACACCCCCCCACCACTCACAGTACAGAGATCACTGACCACCACCCCCCCCAACCACTCACAGTACAGAGATCACTGACCACACCGCCCCCCCCACCACTCACAGTACAGAGATCACTGACCACACACCCCCACCACTCACAGTACAGAGATCACTGACCACACCCCCCCCCCCACTCACAGTACAGAGATCACTGACCACACCGCCCCCCCCCACTCACAGTACAGAGATCACTGACCACACCCCCCCCCACTCACAGTACAGAGATCACTTACCACACCGCCCCCCCCCACTCACAGTACAGAGATCACTGACCACACCGCCCCCCACTCACAGTACAGAGATCACTGACCACACCCCCCCCACTCACAGTACAGAGATCACTGACCACACCGCCCCCCCACCACTCACAGTACAGAGATCACTGACCACACCCCCCACCACTCACAGTACAGAAATCACTGACCACACCACCCCCCACCACTCACAGTACAGAGATCACTTACCACACCGTCCCCACCACTCACAGTACAGAGATCACTGACCACACCGCCCCCACCACTCACAGTACAGAGATCACTGACCACACCACCCCCCACCACTCACAGTACAGAGATCACTGACCACACACCCCCCCACCACTCACAGTACAGAGATCACTGACCACACCCCCCCCCCACCACTCACAGTACAGAGATCACTGACCACACACCCCCACCACTCACAGTACAGAGATCACTGACCACACCACCCCCCACCACTCACAGTACAGAGATCACTGACCACACCCCCCCCCCACCACTCACAGTACAGAGATCACTGACCACACCCCCCCCACCACTCACAGTAGAGATCACTGACCACACCCCCCCACCACTCACAGTACAGAGATCACTGACCACACCCCCCCACCACTCACAGTACAGAGATCACTGACCACACACCCCCACCACTCACAGTACAGAGATCCCTGACCACACCCCACACCCCACCACTCACGGTACAGAGATCACTGACCACCCCCCCCCCCCCACCACTCACAGTACAGAGATCACTGACCACACCCCCCCCCACCACTCACAGTACAGAGATCACTGACCACACCCCCCCACCACTCACAGTACAGAGATCACTGACCACAACGCCCCCCCCACCACTCACAGTACAGAGATCACTGACCACACCCCCCCACCACTCACAGTACAGAGATCACTGACCACACACCCCCCACCACTCACAGTACAGAGATCACTTGACCACACACCCCCCACCACTCACAGTACAGAGATCACTGACCACACCCCCCACCACTCACAGTACAGAGATCACTGACCACACCCCTCCACCACCACTCACAGTACAGAGATCACTGACCACACCCATTCCCCCCCCACCACTCACAGTACAGAGATCACTGACCCCCCCCCCACCACTCACAGTACAGAGATCACTGACCACACCGCCCCCCCCCACCACTCACAGTACAGAGATCACTGACCCCCCCCCCCCACCACTCACAGTACAGAGATCACTGACCACACCCCCCCCCCCACCATTCACAGTACAGAGATCACGACCACCCCCCCCACCACTCACAGTACAGAGATCACTGACCACACCCCCCACCACCACTCACAGTACAGAGATCACTGACCACACCGCCCCCCACCACTCACAGTACAGAGATCACTGACCACACCCCCCCACCACTCACAGTACAGAGATCACTGACCACACCCCCCCCACCACTCACAGTACAGAGATCACTGACCACCCCCCCCCACCACTCACAGTACAGAGATCACTGACCACCCCCCCCCCACCACTCACAGTACAGAGATCACTGACCACACCCCCCCCCCCCACCACTCACAGTACAGAGATCACTGACCACACCGCCCCACCACTCACAGTACAGAGATCACTGACCACACCCCCCCACCACTCACAGTACAGAGATCACTGACCACACCCCCCCCCCCACTCACAGTACAGAGATCACTGACCACACACCCCCCCCCCACTCACAGTACAGAGATCACTGACCACACACCCCCCACTCACAGTACAGAGATCACTGACCACACCGCCCCCCCACCACTCACAGTACAGAGATCACCGCCCACCACTCACAGTACAGAGATCACTGACCACACCCCCCACCACTCACAGTACAGAGATCACCGCCCACCACTCACAGTACAGAGATCACTGACCACACCCCCCTCCACCACTCACAGTACAGAGATCACTGACCACACCGCCCCCACCACTCACAGTACAGAGATCACTGACCACACCGCCCCACCACCACTCACAGTACAGAGATCACTGACCACACCCCCCACCACTCACAGTACAGAGATCACCGCCCACCACTCACAGTACAGAGATCACTGACCACACCCCCCTCCACCACTCACAGTAGAGATCACTGACCACCCCCCCCCCCCCCACCACTCACAGTACAGAGATCACTGACCCCCCCCCGCCCCCCACCACTCACAGTACAGAGATCACTGACCACACCCCCCCCACCACTCACAGTACAGAGATCACTGACCACACCCCCCCCACCACTCACAGTACAGAGATCACTGACCACACTCCCCCACCACTCACAGTACAGAGATCACCGCCCACCACTCACAGTACAGAGATCACTGACCACACCCCCCCCACCACTCACAGTACAGAGATCACTGACCACACCCCACCCACCACTCACAGTACAGAGATCACTGACCACACCGCCCCCCACCACTCACAGTACAGAGATCACTGACCCCCCCCGCCCCCCACCACTCACAGTACAGAGATCACTGACCACACCCCCCCCACCACTCACAGTACAGAGATCACTGACCACACCCCCCCACCACTCACAGTACAGAGATCACTGACCTAACCGCCCCCCCCACCACTCACAGTACAGAGATCACTGACCACACCCCCCCCACCACTCACAGTACAGAGATCACTGACCACACCGCCCACCACTCACAGTACAGAGATCACTGACCACCCCCCCACCACTCACAGTACAGAGATCACTGACCACACCGCCCCCCACCACTCACAGTACAGAGATCACTGACCAAACCACCCCCCACCACTCACAGTACAGAGATCACTGACCACCCCCCCACCACTCACAGTACAGAGATCACTGACCACACCCCCCCCCCACCACTCACAGTACAGAGATCACTGACCACACCCCCCACCACTCACAGTACAGAGATCACTGACCACACCGCCCCCCACCACTCACAGTACAGAGATCACTGACCACACCGCCCCCACCACTCACAGTACAGAGATCACTGACCACACCCCCCACCACTCACAGTACAGAGATCACTGACCACACCGCCCACCACTCACAGTACAGAGATCACTGACCACCCCCCCACCACTCACAGTACAGAGATCACTGACCAAACCACCCCCCACCACTCACAGTACAGAGATCACTGACCACCCCCCCCCCCACCACTCACAGTACAGAGATCACTGACCACACCCCCCCACCACTCACAGTACAGAGATCACTGACCACCCCCCACCACCACTCACAGTACAGAGATCACTGACCACCCCCCCACCACTCACAGTACAGAGATCACTGACCACACCCCCCCCCACCACTCACAGTACAGAGATCACTGACGACACCCCCCCCACCACTCACAGTACAGAGATCACTGACCACACACCCCCCCACCACTCACAGTACAGAGATCACTGACCACACCCCCCCCACCACTCACAGTACAGAGATCACTGACGACACCCCCCCCACCACTCACAGTACAGAGATCACTGACCACACACCCCCCCACCACTCACAGTACAGAGATCACTGACCACACCCCCCCCCGCCCGATCTACTCACTCAGGATATTCAGCACAGAGTCCTTGCGGAACATCACCAGGTTCCCCATCATCACGTGGCACACGAGCTCCTGCAGCTGAAGAGAAGAACGAGACGTATAAACAGAAACACCTGAGGAGGCTGCACCATCACAGCAAGCAGAGATCTTATCATGTATATGTATATAAGGATTAAGCGTTACCCCCTCCCCATATAAAGACCCTCCACCATACAGAACGTCACACGCTACCTGGGCCGAGTCAATGACCGCGACGATCATGTTCAGCAGCTCCCCGCTCCGGAGCGTCTCATCCGGGAACTGAAGAAGAGCAGAGAGATCAGAGAACCGCCATCATGTGTCACCGCCCACAATAGAGGCACCGCCCACTACAGCTACTCCACCCACCATAGAGGCACTGCCCACCACAGCTGCTCCACCCACCATAGAAGCACCGCCCACCACAGCTACTCCACCCACCATAGAGGCACCACCCACCACAGCTACTCCACCCACCATAGAAGCACCGCCCACCACAGCTACTCCACCCACCATAGAAGCACCGCCCACCACAGCTACTCCACCCACCATAGAGGCACCGCCCACCACAGCTACTCCACCCACCATAGAAGCACTGCCCACCACAGCTACTTTACCCACCATAGAGGCACCGCCCACCACAGCTACTTTACCCACCATAGAGGCACCGCCCACCACAGCTACTTCACCCACCATAGAGGCACTGCCCACCACAGCTACTCCACCCACCATAGAGGCACTGCCCACCACGCTACTCCGCCCACCATAGAGGCACTGCCCACTACAGCTACTCCGCCCACCATAGAGGCACTGCCCACTACAGCTACTCCGCCCACCATAGAGGCACTGCCCACTACAGCTACTCCACCCACCATAGAGGCACTGCCCACCACAGCTGCTCCACCCACCATAGAAGCACCGCCCACTACAGCTACTCCACCCACCATAGAGGCACCGCCCACCACAGCTACTC
The DNA here is from genome assembly GCF_029499605.1 of Hyla sarda. Lineage (NCBI taxonomy): Eukaryota > Metazoa > Chordata > Amphibia > Anura > Hylidae > Hyla > Hyla sarda. Next base: position 105,816,600 of record NC_079199.1, read on the forward strand.
CACCCACTATAGAGGCACCGCCCACCACAGCTGCTCCACCCACCATAGAGGCAACGCCCACCACAGATGCTCCACCCACCATAGAGGCACTGCCCACCACAGCTGCTCCACCCACCATAGAGGCACTGCCCACCACAGCTGCTCCACCTACCATAGAGGCACCGCCCACCACAGCTGCTCCACCCATCATAGAGGCACTGCCCACCACAGCTACTCCACTCACCATAGAGGCACTGCCCACCACAGCTACTCCACCCACCATAGAGGCACTGCCCACTACAGCTACTCCGCCCACCATAGAGGCACAGCCCACTACAGCTACTCCGCCCACCATAGAGGCACCGCCCACTACAGGTACTCCGCCCACCATAGAGGCACCGCCCACTACAGCTACTCCGCCCACCATAGAGGCACTGCCCACCACAGCTACTCCACCCACCATAGAGGCACCGCCCACCACAGCTACTCCACCCACAATAGAGGCACCGCCCACCACAGCTGCTCCACCCACCATAGAGGCACCGCCCACCACAGCTGCTCCACCCATCATAGAGGCACTGCCCACCACAGCCCACAGCTACTCCACCCACCATAGAGGCACTGCCCACCACAGCTACTCCACCCACCATAGAGGCACCGCACACCACAGCTGCTCCACCCACCATAGAGGCACCACCCACCATAGAGGCACCCACCACAGCTACTCCACCCACCACCACAGCTGCTCCACCCATCATAGAGGCACTGCCCACTACAGCTACTCCACTCACCATAGAGGCACTGCCCACCACAGCTACTCCACCCACCATAGAGGCACTGCCCACTACAGCTACTCCGCCCACCATAGAGGCACCGCCCACTACAGCTACTCCACCCACCATAGAGGCACCGCCCACTACAGCTACTCCACCCACCATAGAGGCACCGCCCACTACAGGTACTCCGCCCACCATAGAGGCACCGCCCACTACAGCTACTCCGCCCACCATAGAGGCACCGCCCACTACAGCTACTCCGCCCACCATAGAGGCACCGCCCACTACAGCTACTCCACCCACCATAGAGGCACCGCCCACTACAGGTACTCCGCCCACCATAGAGGCACCGCCCACTACAGCTACTCCGCCCACCATAGAGGCACTGCCCACCACAGCTACTCCACCCACCATAGAGGCACCGCCCACCACAGCTACTCCACCCACAATAGAGGCACCGCCCACCACAGCTACTCCACCCACCATAGAGGCACCACCCACCATAGAGGCACCCACCACAGCTACTCCACCCACCATAGAGGTACCGCCCACCACAGCTACTCCACCCACCATAGAGGCACTGCCCACCACAGCTACTCCACTCACCATAGAAGCATTGCTCACCATAGCTGCTCCACCCACCATAGAGGCACCGCCCACCACAGCTACTCCACCCACCATAGAAGCACTGCCTGTCATAGCTACTCTGCCCACCACAGAAGCCACACTTACCTCACTGTATATGGAGGGTGTCAGGTAGCACAGCAGCCGCACATCATCCTCCTGGCACGCCTTCATGTCCATCATCAGACACGTGTGAAGATCGCCCAGCTGGGTGGCCTGAGCAAACGACTCGTACAGGTTCATCTTCCCCGCCGCTGCTTTGCTGCAGTCATAAAGAGAGAGAGTCAGCGGAGGGCCAGGGGGTCATGTGACAGGGTCCAGGGGCTAAAACCTTGATGGCAGAGGGACAAACATGGCGCACGTCTCCGGATTGGCACCGTGTCTCTGTTCTTCACAGCTTGACACAAGGACAGGAAGCGGACGGCTCTTAAGGGACCGGACGGGGAGCGCAGCTCTGGATGATAATTAATGTGTTAATGAGGCGACCGGACAGAGAGCGGCGACTGGAGGTTATTAGAGCAGGATGAGCGCGGTAATGAGAAGTAAACACCCGAGCAGGAGGGCAGCACAGGACATAGTGCCCGCTCACCCACTGAGCTAAAAATGCAACTCTATAGAGCCCACCACCCACTGGAACCACTTAAAGGGGTACTCCTGCCAAACTTTATGTAACCACTTAAAGGGGAACTCCTGACAAACTTTATGTAACCACTTAAAGGGGAACTCCTGACAAACTTTATGTAACCACTTAAAGGGGTACTCCTGCCAAACTTTATGTAACCACTTAAAGGGGTACTCCTGACAAACTTTATGTAACCACTTAAAGGGGTACTCCTGACAAACGTTATGTAACCTCTTAAAGGGGTACTCCTGACAAACTTTATGTAACCACTTAAAGGGGTAATCCTGACAAACTTTATGTAACCACTTAAAGGGGAACTCCTGACAAACTTTATGTAACCACTTAAAGGGGTACTCGTGACAAACTTTATGTAACCACTTAAAGGGGTACTCCTGACAAACTTTATGTAACCACTTAAAGGGGTACTCCTGACAAACTTTATGTAAATACTTAAAGGGGTACTCCTGCCAAACTTTCCATTTTTGTGTTTTTCGCTTTTTCTTTTTAAGATATATGAGGGGATTAAAAATGTATAATTTTGGACTTTTGTATTTAAGCCGTTCACCATACGGGATCCTTAACATAATAACATAATATACCAAATATGTTTTATTTTAATTTTTTACTTTTAAAATGGGAAAAGAGGGGGATTTTATTTTTTGGAGGAGGGGCTTATTCACTATTAAAAAATAAAAAAAGAATTAAAAAGTTTTAATAACACTTTTTTAGTCCCCATAGGGGATTATTTTTTGCAGGCTTTAGATTGGTTCTATGCATAGGCGTATCTGTGATCAGTGTTATCTGCAATCTACATTCTGGTCTGCTCGTAGGCAGGTGTCCGCCATCTTGGCTGATCTGATCCCTGCGGCTGTGTGAATATTGATCATGGCATCTGAGGGGTTAATGGCGCACATCAGCACGACAGTATATGATGTGGGCACAGCTCCTGCACTCGCTTCATATCCATGGCATCCTAGAGTGCCAAGCACCAGGTGCCCGGGGCGTACCTGTACGCCCTGCATCCTTTAGAGGTTAAAGGGGTACTCCTGCCAATTTTTTAACTTAAAATAATAAACTTTAACTTACCTTAGGGAGGCAAGTTAAAGTTTATTATTTTAATATTAATAAATAAAATTGTCAGGAGTACCCCTTTAACCCCTTGCCGCAAATAAACGTTCATTAACGTCCATCTGCGGCTCCCGAGTTATGACGTGCGCTTAGCAGGTGAGCGCATCATACTCGGAGGGTCGCGGTTGCTATAAGAAACCAGGACCCACAGCTAACGCTGGACATTGCTGATCGGGCTGATGTCCGGGAATTAACCCTTTAGACGCGGCGATCAAACTTGATCGCCGTGTCTAGAACAAAGGTAAACATTGCCGATTAGCTCAGTGGTGCTGTACGGGACCGCCGCGGTGAAATCGCCGTGTCCCAAACAGCTTGCAGGACGCGAGGAGGATCCCTACCTGCCTTCTAGCTGTCCGATTGCCGAATGACTGCTCTGTGCCTGAGATCCAGGCAGAATAAGTCGAGCGGCGATAACACTGATCAATGCTATGCTATTGCATGGCAGTGATCAGTGTAGGAAATCAGTGTATGCAGTGTTATAGTCTCCTATGGGAGCTATAACATTGCAAAAAAAAAAAAAAAAGTGAAAATAAAGTGTTAATAAATATGATTTAACCCCTTCCCTAATAAAAGTTTGAATCACCCCCCTTTTCCCATTAAAAAAAAAAAAAAAAAAACTGTGTAAATAAAAATAAACATATGTGGTATCGCCGCGTGCGTAAATGTCCGAACTATAAAAATATATTGTTAATTAAACCGCTCGGTCACTTTTCATACCATTAAAAAATGAATAAAAAGTGGTCAAAAAGTCCGATCAAAACAAAAAAGGTACTGATAAAAACTTCAGATCACGGCGCAAAAAAAAAAACAGTACTCATACCGCCCTTTATACGGAAAAATTTGAAAGTTATAGGGGTCAGAAGAGGACATTTTTCAACGTATTACTTTTGGTGCATGTAGTTATGATTTTTTTTTGTATTAAAATAAAATCAAACCTATATAAATTGGGTATCATTGCAACCGTATGGACCTACAGAATAAATATAAGGTGCATATTTTACCGAAAACTGCACTGCGTAGAAACGGAAGCCGCTAAAATTTACAAAATGGCCTTTTCTTTTTTTCAATTTTGCCCCAAAATTGTTTTCTGGTTTCGCCATAGATTTTGTGGTTAATTTATTAATGGTATTACAAAGTAAAATTGTTGGCGCAAAGAACAAGCCTTTCTATGGATTTTTAAGGGTGCATTCACACCACGTTTTTGCAATACAGTTCCCATATCAGGTTTTTGAGGAAAAAAGGATTCCTCAAAACATGACCAAACTGTATCAAAACGTGTGTGCAAATTTTAACCCGTATACAGTTAAAAACCGTATACCGTTTGAAAACTGACATCCGGTTGCATCCGTTTTTTAAGAAAAAAAAGTATACGTTTTTAACTTTTCACTCCATTTTGAATAAAGTTTTACTTGTTTGATTGAAATTCCAAGAAAAAAAACTGTGCAAAGTCAAAAACCGTATGGTGAAAACCGGATGGAACTGTACGCACTTACAGTTCTGTACGATTCCCATTGACTCCCATGTTAAAAAAAACGTATACGGTTTAAAACAGTTTTTCAACCGGACCTAAAACCATGGTAGACTACAGTTTTGGGTACAGGAAAAAAAACTGACAAAACCGTACAGGATGCAAAACGGACAAAACCTGATGGATCTTTTGGCATACGGTTTTCAATGGAGAGTCAATGCATACGGTTTCCAATACGGTTCCATACGGTTTTCACATAGAAAACGTATACGGGAACTGTATTGCAAAAACGTGGTGTGAATGCAGCCTAAGTGGAAAATGATGTGTTATGATTTTTAGAGGTGAGGAGGAAAAAACAAAAGTGCAAAAATGAAAAAAGGGGAAGGGTCAAACATCTGTATAATGCCCCAAAATCTCACATGTGGGCGCACTGAATCTGACGGGATTATCTCGCTGGGACCTCCACTAGTGACATGATTATTAGGGGATCGAGGGAGATCTGTGGGCCCATGATGGTTCCTGCCCCTGGGACCACAGCGCCTCACCTGGCCTTCAGGTAGTACAGCAGGTGGTAGCCGATCTTGGGCTGTTTTTGGTAGAGCTCGGAGAGCAGGTCGAGGAGCAGAGAGAAGCCATTGCTGTCCTCCTGCATCTGAATCAAGTTCCTGGAAGGAGACAAGTATTAGCTGCTGTGGTGAAGTGTCCAGGGACGGGGAGGGAAGATGGCACTTACCTGAATATTAGGTAGAGGGGCTTCCCCACAGACTCCTCCAGAGACCTGCCAATAAGCACAGGATGGTCAGTGACAACCTGGAATGAGCAGCACACTGGGCCGCACGCTCTGCTGACTTACTCCTCGGTGATCTCCTCCGGAAGAACCTCACCACGGAAATGGCTTTTGAATAATTCCTGGAGACAGGACGCCAGCACCGACAGCTGCTCCGAGTCAAAGTCATCCTGCACAGGGGGAAGGGACAGCGGTGAGGTGAGCGCTGATGACATCATCACATTGTCATCTACACTTCACCAGACGTCACTCACCTCCAGGATCTGCTCCACAATGTCCTGCATCAGCTCACACTGCGACTCCATGTCACTGCAACGCAAGAAGCGCCATCAACAACGAAACATGGGGGTACACAGAGCCCCCCCACTATGGGCACCACATACCTCTCCTTCTGCAGAGCCTCTCTCCCACTATAGGCACCACATACCTCTCCTTCTGCAGAGCCTCTCTCCCACTATAGGCACCACATCCCTCTCCTTCTCCAGAGCCCCCACTATGGGCACCACATCCCTCTCCTTCTGCAGAGCCTCTCTCCCACTATAGGCACCACATACCTCTCCTTCTGCAGAGCCTCTCTCCCACTATAGGCACCACATACCTCTCCTTCTCCAGAGCCCTCACTATGGGCACCACATACCTCTCCTTCTCCAGAGCCCCCACTATAGGCACCACATCCCTCTCCTTCTCCAGAGCCCCCACTATGGGCACCACATACCTCTCCTTCTCCAGAGCCCTCACTATGGGCACCACATACCTCTCCTTCTGCAGAGCCCTCACTATAGGCACCACATACCTCTCCTTCTCCAGAGCCCTCACTATGGGCACCACATACCTCTCCTTCTCCAGAGCCCTCACTATGGGCACCACATACCTCTCCTTCTCCAGAGCCCTCACTATGGGCACCACATACCTCTCCTTCTCCAGAGCCCTCACTATGGGCACCACATACCTCTCCTTCTCCAGAGCCCTCACTATGGGCACCACATCCCTCTCCTTCTCCAGAGCCCCCACTATGGGCACCACATACCTCTCCTTCTGCAGAGCCCCCACTATGGGCACCACATACCTCTCCTTCTCCAGAGCCCTCACTATGGGCACCACATACCTCTCCTTCTCCAGAGCCCTCACTATGGGCACCACATACCTCTCCTTCTCCAGAGCCCCCACTATGGGCACCACATACCTCTCCTTCTGCAGAGCCTCTCTCCCACTATAGGCACCACATACCTCTCCTTCTCCAGAGCCCTCACTATGGGCACCACATACCTCTCCTTCTGCAGAGCCCCCACTATGGGCACCACATACCTCTCCTTCTCCAGAGCCCTCACTATGGGCACCACATACCTCTCCTTCTCCAGAGCCCTCACTATGGGCACCACATACCTCTCCTTCTCCAGAGCCCCCACTATGGGCACCACATACCTCTCCTTCTGCAGAGCCCTCACTATGGGCACCACATACCTCTCCTTCTGCAGAGCCTCTCTCCCACTATAGGCACCACATACCTCTCCTTCTGCAGAGCCTCTCTCCCACTATAGGCACCACATACCTCTCCTTCTCCAGAGCCCTCACTATGGGCACCACATACCTCTCCTTCTGCAGAGCCCCCACTATGGGCACCACATACCTCTCCTTCTCCAGAGCCCTCACTATGGGCACCACATACCTCTCCTTCTGCAGAGCCCTCACTATGGGCACCACATACCTCTCCTTCTCCAGAGCCCTCACTATGGGCACCACATACCTCTCCTTCTCCAGAGCCCTCACTATGGGCACCACATACCTCTCCTTCTCCAGAGCCCCCACTATGGGCACCACATACCTCTCCTTCTCCAGAGCCCTCACTATGGGCACCACATACCTCTCCTTCTCCAGAGCCCTCACTATGGGCACCACATACCTCTCCTTCTGCAGAGCCCCCACTATGGGCACCACATACCTCTCCTTCTCCAGAGCCCTCACTATGGGCACCACATACCTCTCCTTCTCCAGAGCCCTCACTATGGGCACCACATACCTCTCCTTCTGCAGAGCCCCCACTATGGGCACCACATACCTCTCCTTCTCCAGAGCCCTCACTATGGGCACCACATACCTCTCCTTCTCCAGAGCCCTCACTATGGGCACCACATACCTCTCCTTCTCCAGAGCCCTCACTATGGGCACCACATACCTCTCCTTCTGCAGAGCCCTCACTATGGGCACCACATACCTCTCCTTCTCCAGAGCCCTCACTATGGGCACCACATACCTCTCCTTCTCCAGAGCCCTCACTATGGGCACCACATACCTCTCCTTCTGCAGAGCCTCCCCCCCCACTATGGGCACCACATACCTCTCCTTCTGCAGAGCCCTCACTATGGGCACCACATACCTCTCCTTCTGCAGAGCCCTCACTATGGGCACCACATACCTCTCCTTCTCCAGAGCCCTCACTATGGGCACCACATACCTCTCCTTCTGCAGAGCCCTCACTATGGGCACCACATACCTCTCCTTCTGCAGAGCCCTCACTATGGGCACCACATACCTCTCCTTCTGCAGAGCCACCACCTTCTCCCTGAGCGGTTCCTCCAGCTGCTCCAGATACGGGGTGATGTCCACCGGCTCCTCTATGATCGGCTCTTTGATGGGGTGGAAGCGGAACTCCCTCTTTTTCCCTGTAGGATGGAGAGGATACGGTTTAGAAGGCTCAAACCCTCCATCAATGCAGCCAATCCCTGCTCCCTGACTCCTCGTCCTCCCAAGGCGAGGCACCTTAAAGAAGTACTCCGGGTGACTAAAACTTATCCTCTATACCAGTGTTTGAGCACCGGGACCCCCCACATTCTCCTGTACGGGGTTCAGTCACTTACCTGTCCTTGGCCCCCTCCTTCTGAGAACAGCAGCAGTGACAAAATTCACTGGCTGAGACTGGGTACAGGAGAATGCTGGGGGGGAATAAAATGCCACATGAAATAAGTTCCGATTCCGGGGAATGGAGAAGATCCACTGAGGAAATTTTGCACTAAAATCTCCTTTGTGTGTGAGTCACCAAGTCATGGTAGTGGTTGTGGCCCTAACTGTCTGGTCAGGAGTCTGTTAGGAGATCTTGTCTGATGTTCAGTCTGAGGTCTGAAAGGGGTTCTGATCTAGGGTCTGATCAGGGTTATTAGGGGCTCTGGTCTGGGGTCTGATCAGGGTTATTAGGGGATCTGGTCTGGGGTCTGATCAGGGTTATTAGGGGCTCTGGTCTGGGGTCTGACCCAGGTTATTAGGGGCTCTGGTCTGGGGTCTGATCAGGGTTATTAGGGGCTCTGGTCTGGGGTCTGATCAGGGTTATTAGGGGATCTGGTCTGGGGTCTGATCAGGGTTATTTAGGGCTCTGGTGTTGGGTCTTATCAGGGTTATTATGGGCTCTGGTCTGGAGACAGATCCAGGTTGATAGGGGCTCTGGTCTGGGGTCTGATCCAGGTTATTAGGGTCTCTGGTCTGGGGTCTTATCAGGGTAATTAGGGGCTCTGGTCTGGGGTCTTATCAGGGTTATTAGGGGCTCTGGTCTGGGGTCTAATTCAGGTTATTAGGGGTTCTGGTCTGGGGTCTGATCAGGGTTATTAGGGGCTCTGGTCTGGGGTCTGACCCAGGTTATTAGGGGCTTTGGTCTTGGGTCTTATCAGGGTTATTAGGGGCTCTGGTCTGGGGTTTGATCCAGGTTATTAGGGGCTCTGGTCTAGGGTCTGATCCAGGTTATTAGGGGTTCTGGTCTAGGGTCTGATCCAGGTTATTAGGGGCTCTGGTCTGGGGTCTTATCAGGGTAATAAGGGGCTCTGGTCTGGGGTCTGAACCAGGTTGTTAGGGGCTCTGGTCTGGGGTCTTCTCAGGGTTATTAGGGGCTCTGGTCTGGGGTCTGATTCAGGTTATTAGGGGCTCTGGTCTGGGATCTTATCAGGGTTATTAGGGGCTCTGGTCTGGGGTCTGATCCAGGTTGTTAAGGCTCTGGTTTGGGGTCTTATCAGGGTTATTAGGGGCTCTGGTCTGGGGTCTGATTCAGGTTATTAGGGGCTCTGGTCTGGGGTCTGATCCAGGTTATTAGGGGCTCTGGTCTGGGGTCTGATTCAGGTTATTAGAGGCTCTGGTCTGGGGTCTGATTCAGGTTATTAGGGGCTCGGGTCTTATTCAGGTTATTAGAGGCTCTGGTCTGGGATCTGAATCAGGTTATTAGGGGCTCTGGTTTGGGGTCTTATCAGGGTTATTAGGGGCACTAGTCTGGGGTCTGATCCAGGTTGTTAGGGGCACTGGTCTGGGGTCTGATTCAGGTTATTAGAGGCTCTGGTCTGGGGTCTGATTCAGGTTATTAGGGGCTCGGGTCTTATTCAGGTTATTTGAGGCTCTGGTCTGGGATCTGAATCAGGTTATTAGGGGCTCTGGTTTGGGGTCTTATCAGGGTTATTAGGGGCACTAGTCTGGGGTCTGATCCAGGTTGTTAGGGGCACTGGTCTGGGGTCTGATTCAGGTTATTAGAGGCTCTGGTTTGGGGTCTGATTCAGGTTATTAGGGGCTCTGGTCTGGGGTCTGAATCAGGTTATTAGGGGCTCTGGTCTGGGGTCTGATCCAGGTTGATAGGGGCTCTGGTCTGGGGTCTGATTCAGGTTATTAAGGGCTCTGGTCTGGGGTCTGAATCAGGTTATTAGGGGCTCTGGTCTGGGGTCTGAATCAGGTTATTAGAGGCTCTGGTCTGGGGTCTGATCCAGGTTGATAGGGGCTCTGGTCTGGGGTCTGATCAGGGTTATTAGGCGCTCTGGTCTGGGGTCTGATCCAGGTTGATAGGGGCTCTGGTCTGGGGTCTGATTCAGGTTATTAGGGGCTCTGGTCTGGAGTCTGATCAGGGTTATTAGGGGCTCTGGTCTGGAGTCTGATCAGGGTTATTAGGGGCTCTGGTCTGGGGTCTGATCCAGGTTGATAGGGGCTCTGGTCTGGGGTCTGATTCAGGTTATTAGGGGCTCTGGTCTGGAGTCTGATCAGGGTTATTAGGGGCTCTGGTCTGGAGTCTGATCAGGGTTATTAGGGGCTCTGGTCTGGGGTCTGATCCAGGTTGATAGGGGCTCTGGTCTGGGGTCTGATCCAGGTTGATAGGGGCTCTGGTCTGGAGTCTGATCAGGGTTATTAGGGGCTCTGGTCTGGAGTCTGATCAGGGTTATTAGGGGCTCTGGTCTGGGGTCTGATCCAGGTTGATAGGGGCTCTGGTCTGGGGTCTGATCCAGGTTGATAGGGGCTCTGGTCCTGGGTCTGATCCATGTTGATAGGGGCTCTGGTCTGGAGTCTGATCAGGGTGAGGTCGGTAGTCCATTAGGGGCACTGTAATGTGGAGACTGTGGCGCTCCTCACCGTTGTCTGATGATTTGCTGTTCATCTCCTCCTCGTCATCACTGAAGGCGGCCTCCGCACTGTCGTAGCAGCTCTCCTCCTTGTCTACAAGACTGTTGTCCATCTCCATGGAGACCGGCTCCTCTGTCTTTACTGAGAAGAGCGATGAGAGCATTATATGAGATGTGCGCAGCCGCCATCATCCGCTCCACGCCTGCACCCCATAATATCTCCCCAAAATATAAGTGACAATGGCTTGATCTATATTTTTGTGCTTATAAAAAAAACAATCGAAAATGTAAGAAACAATTCGGAAATTAAAGATAATTAAACCAATGAAATGAGAAGATATGTCAGGGTATGATTACTTCATGTAGACATATATCAGTGATGTCATACAGGGGGCGGGGCTGTGACCACATGTCATTATATTACTATTATATCAGTGATGTCATACAGGGGCGGGGCTGTGATCACATGTCATTATATTACTATTATATTATATCAGTGATGTCCTAGAGGGGGGCGGGGCTGTGATCACGTCATAATATTACTATTATATAAGTGATGTCATACAGGGGGCGGGGCTGTGATCACATGCCATTATTACTATTATATCAGTGATGTCATACAGGGGGTGGGGCTGTGATCACATGTCATTATATTACCATTACATTATATCAGTGATGTCATACAGGGGGCGGGGCTGTGATCACATGTCATTATATTACTATTATATCAGTGATGTCATACAGGGGGCGGGGCTGTGATCACATGTCATTATATTACTATTATATTATATCAGTGATGTCATACAGGGGCGGGGCTGTGATCACGTCATTATATTACTATTATATTATATCAGTGATGTCATACAGGGGGCGGGGCTGTGATCACATGTTACTATATTACTATTATATTATATCAGTGATGTCATACAGGGGCGGAGCTGTGATCACATGTCATTATATTACATCAGTGATGTCATAGAGGGGCGGGGCTGTGATCACATGTCCTAATATTACTGATTTATAAGTGATGTCATACAGGGGGCGGGGCTGTGATCACATGCCATTATATTACTATTCTATCAGTGATGTCATACAGGGGGTGGGGCTGTGATCACGTCATTATATTACTATTATATCAGTGATGTCATACAGGGGGCGGGGCTGTGATCACATGTCATTATATTACTATTATATCAGTGATGTCATACAGGGGGCAGGGCTGTGATCACATGTCATTATATTACTATTATATTATATCAGTGATGTCATACAGGGGGCGGGGCTGTGATCATATGTCATTATATTACTATTATATTATATCAGTGATGTCATACAGGGGGCGGGGCTGTGATCATATGCCATTATATTACTATTATATCAGTGATGTCATACAGGGGGTGGGGCTGTGATCACATGTCATTATATTACTATTATATTATATCAGTGATGTCATACAGGGGGCGGGGCTGTGATCACATGTCATATTACTATTATATTATATCAGTGATGTCATACAGGGTGCGGGGCTGTGATCACATGTCATTATATTACTATTATATTATATCAGTGATGTCATACGTGGGCGGGGCTGTGATCAAATGTCATTATATTACTATTATATTATATCAGTGATGCCATACAGGGGGTGGGGCTGTGATCACATGTCATTATATTACTATTATATTATATCAGTGATGTCATACAGGGGGCGGGGCTGTGATCACATGTCATTATATTACTATTATATTATATCAGTGATGTCATACAGAGTGCGGGGCTGTGATCACATGTCATATTACTATTATATTATATCAGTGATGTCATACGGGGGCGGGGCTGTGATCACATGTCATTATATTACTATTATATTAGTTATGTCATACAGGGGGCGGGGCTGTGATCACACGTCATTATATTACTATTATATATCAGTGATGTCACACAGGGGGCGGGGCTGTGATCACACGTCATTATATTACTATAATATATTAGTGATGTCATACAAGGGGCGGGGCTGTGATCACAGATGAATAGCTATTTCTGTGTCATTATATGACTATTACATTATCAGCCGCTGCGCTCGTGGTGGGAGACGCTTATTCCTCGGTTTGTTTCCCACAATATAATGATCATTACTGTGATGAGTGGGAGATAATGGTTCCCCCGATAGGAAACACTGAGACACGAGAGTAGGAAAGAAAGAGAGAGAAGATTAAGAGAGGGGGAACAGAGATCAGAGACAGGGGCGGGGGCAGAGATCAGAGACGGGGGGGGGGGGGGGGGGACAGGGAGGGGGACAGAGATCAGAGACAGAGGGGAAACAGATCAGAGACGGGGGAAACAGATCAGAGACAGGAGGGGACAGAGACAGGAAGGGACAGAGAACAGAGACGGGGGGAAAGAGATCAGAGACGGGGGGGAAAGAGACCAGAGACGGGGGGGAAAGAGATCAGAGACGGGGGGGAAAGAGATCAGAGACGGGGGGGAAAGAGATCAGAGACGGGGGGGAAAGAGATCAGACACGGGGGGGAAAGAGATCAGAGACGGGGGGGAAAGAGATCAGAGACGGGGGGGAAAGAGATCAATGACGGGGGGGAAAGAGATCAATGACGGGGGGGAAAGAGATCAATGACGGGGGGAAACAGATTAGAGACAGAGGGGCAGAGACAGTGGGGAGACAGAGATCAGAGACAGGGGGGGACAGATCAGAGACAGGGGGGGACAGAGATCAGAGACGGGGGAAACAAAGATCAGAGACAGGGGGGAAACAAAGATCAGAGACAGGGGGGAAACAGAGATCAGAGACAGGGGGGAAACAGAGATCAGAGACAGGGGGGAAACAGAGATCAGAGACAGGGGGGAAACAGAGATCAGAGACGAGGTAGGGGGCAGAGATCAGAGACGAGGTAGGGGGCAGAGATCAGAGACGAGGTAGGGGGCAGAGATCAGAGACGAGGTAGGGGGCAGAGATCAGAGACGAGGTAGGGGGCAGAGATCAGAGACGAGGTAGGGGGCAGAGATCAGAGACGAGGTAGGGGGCAGAGATCAGAGACAAGGGGGGCAGAAATCAGAGACGGGCAGAGATCAGAGACGGGGGGGCAGAGATCAGAGACGGGTGGGCAGAGATCAGAGACGGGTGGGCAGAGATCAGAGACGGGGGGGCAGAGATCAGAGACAGGGGGGGAAACAGATCAGAGACGGGGGGAAACAGATCAGAGACGGGGGGAAACAGATCAGAGACGGGGGGGCAGAGTTCAGAGACGGGGGGAAAGAGATCAGAGACGGGGGGAAACAGAGATCAGAGACGGGGGAAACAGAGATCAGAGACAGGGGGGGCAGAGATCAAAGACGGGGGGGCAGAGATCAGAGACAGGGGGGGGGGGGGAACAGAGATCAGAGACGGGGGAGCAGAGATCAGAGACGGGGGGGGAAACAGATCAGAGACGGGGGGCAGAGATCAGAGACAGGGGGGCAGAGATCAGAGACGGGGGGGAAACAGATCAGAGACGGGGGGAAACAGATCAGAGACGGGGGGAAACAGATCAGAGACGGGGGGAAACAGAGATCAGAGACGGGGGGAAACAGAGATCAGAGACGGGGGGAAACAGAGATCAGAGACAGGGGGGGGCAGAGATCAAAGACGGGGGGCAGAGATCAGAGACAGGGGGGGGGAACAGAGATCAGAGACAGGGGGGAGCAGAGATCAGAGACGGGGGGGAAACAGATCAGAGACAGGGGGGAAACAGATCAGAGACAGGGGGAGACCGAGAGCAAGAAATGAGGTGAGCAGAGACGAGGCAGCAGAGTCACACCGCCACATACTCACGTGCTGCCCTTACTTTCTGAGGCAGGAGATGGGAGGTTACAGAACTCGGGGAACTTCTCTCTGAGCATCGATCTTAGTTCTTTGTCCAGTTTGGGGTTATGGAATAGCGGAGCCAGATGTCTGCAGAGAAAGAGTGATGGCGGTCAGCAACCATGTTACCACAGGACAACCAGGGCCATACAACAGTCACACAGGCAGTATTATAGTAGTTATATTCTTGTATATAGGGGCAGTATTATAGTAGTTATATTCTTGTATATAGGAGTAGTATTATAGTAGTTATATTCTTGTATATAGGGGCAGTATTATAGTAGTTATATTCTTGTATATAGGAGCAGTATTATAGTAGTTATATTCTTATATATAGGGGCAGTATTATAGTAGTTATATTCTTATATATAGGGGCAGTATTATAGTAGTTATATTCTTGTATATAGGAGCAGTATTATAGTAGTTATATTCTTGTATATAGGAGCAGTATTATAGTAGTTATATTCTTGTATATAGGAGCAGTATTATAGTAGTTGTATTCTTGTATATAGGAGCAGTATTATAGTAGTTGTATTCTTGTATATAGGAGCAGTATTATAGTAGTTGTATTCTTGTATATAGGAGCAGTATTATAGTAGTTGTATTCTTGTATATAGGAGCAGTATTATAGTAGTTATATTCTTGTATATAGGAGCAGTATTATAGTAGTTATATTCTTGTATATAGGAGCAGTATTATAGTAGTTATATTCTTGTATATAGGAGGAGTATTATAGTAGTTGTATTCTTGTATATAGGAGGAGTATTATAGTAGTTGTATTCTTGTATATAGGAGGAGTATTATAGTAGTTGTATTCTTGTATATAGGAGCAGTATTATAGTAGTTGTATTCTTGTATATAGGAGCAGTATTATAGTAGTTGTATTCTTGTATATAGGAGCAGTATTATAGTAGTTATATTCTTGTATATAGGAGCAGTATTATAGTAATTATATTCTTGTATATAGGAGCAGTATTATAGTAGTTATATTCTTGTATATAGGAGCAGTATTATAGTAGCTATATTCTTGTATAAAGGAGCAGTATTATAGTAGCTATATTCTTGTATATAGGAGCAGTATTATAGTAGTTATATTCTTGTATATAGGAGCAGTATTATAGTAGTTATATTCTTGTATATAGGAGCAGTATTATAGTAGTTATATTCTTGTATATAGGAGCAGTATTATAGTAGTTATATTCTTGTATATAGGAGCAGTATTATAGTAGTTATATTCTTGTATATAGGAGCAGTATTATAGTAGTTATATTCTTGTATATAGTAGCAGTATTATAGTAGTTATATTCTTGTATATAGTAGCAGTATTATAGTAGTTATATTCTTGTATATAGGAGCAGTATTATAGTAGTTATATTCTTGTATATAGGAGCAGTATTATAGTAGTTATATTCTTGTATATAGGAGCAGTATTATAGTAGTTATATTCTTGTATATAGGAGCAGTATTATAGTAGTTATATTCTTGTATATAGGAGCAGTATTATAGTAGTTATATTCTTGTATATAGGAGCAGTATTATAGTAGTTATATTCTTGTATATAGGAGCAGTATTATAGTAGTTATATTCTTGTTATATAGGAGCAGTATTATAGTAGTTATATTCTTGTATATAGGAGCAGTATTATAGTAGTTATATTCTTGTATATAGGAGCAGTATTATAGTAGTTATATTCTTGTATATAGGAGCAGTATTATAGTAGTTACATTCTTGTATATAGGAGCAGTATTATAGTAGTTACATTCTTGTATATAGGAGCAGTATTATAGTCGTTATATTCTTGTATATAGGAGGCAGTATTATAGTAGTTGTATTCTTGTATATAGGGGGCAGTATTATAGTAGTTATATTCTTGTATATAGGAGCAGTATTATAGTAGTTGTATTCTTGTATATAGGAGCAGTATTATAGTAGTTGTATTCTTGTATATAGGAGCAGTATTATAGTAGTTGTATTCTTGTATATAGGAGCAGTATTATAGTAGTTATATTCTTGTATATAGGAGCAGTATTATAGTAGTTATATTCTTGTATATAGGAGCAGTATTATAGTAGTTATATTCTTGTATATAGGAGCAGTATTATAGTAGATATATTCTTGTATATAGGAGCAGTATTATAATAGTTATATTCTTGTATACAGGAGCAGTATTATAGTAGTTATATTCTTGTATATAGGAGCAGTATTATAGTAGTTATATTCTTGTATATAGGAGCAGTATTACAGTAGTTATATTCTTGTATATAGGAGCAGTATTATAGTAGTTATATTCTTGTATAAAGGAGCAGTATTATAGTAGTTATATTCTTGTATATAGGAGCAGTATTATAGTAGTTATATTCTTGTATATAGGAGCAGTATTATAGTAGTTATATTCTTGTATATAGGAGCAGTATTATAGTAGTTATATTCTTGTATATAGGAGCAGTATTATAGTAGTTATATTCTTGTATATAGGGGGCAGTATTATAGTAGTTATATTCTTGTATATAGGGGGCAGTATTATAGTAGTTATATTCTTGTATATAGGAGCAGTATTATAGTAGTTATATTCTTGTATATAGGAGCAGTATTATAGTAGTTATATTCTTGTATATAGGAGCAGTATTATAGTAGTTATATTCTTGTATATAGGAGCAGTATTATAGTGGTTATATTCTTGTATATAGGATCAGTATTATAGTAGTTATATTCTTGTATATAGGGGCAGTATTATAGTAGTTATATTCCTGTATATAGGAGCAGTATTATAGTAGTTATATTCTTGTATATAGGAGCAGTATTATAGTAGTTATATTCTTGTATATAGGAGACAGTATTATAGTAGTTATATTCTTGTATATAGGAGCAGTTTTATAGTAGTTATATTCTTGTATATAGGGGACAGTGTTATGGTAGTTGTAATTATATCTATAGGGGGCAGTGTTATTGTAGTTATATTCATGTCTATGGGGACAGTATTATTGTAGTTATAGTTATGTCTATGGGGACGTCTATTATTTTAGTTATAGTTATGACTATAGGGGGCAGTGTTATTGTAGTTATATTTATGTATATAGGGGGCAGTGTTATTGTAGTTATATTCATGTCTGGGGGCAGTATTATTGTAGTTATATTTATTTCTATAGGGGGCAGTATTATCGTAGTTATATTCATGTCTATAGGGGGCAGTGTTATTGTAGTTATATTTATGTCTATAGGGGGCAGTGTTATTGTAGTTATATTTATGTCTATAGGGGGCAGCATTATTGTAGTTATATTTATGTCTATAGGGACGACAGTGTTATTTTAGTTATGTCTATAGGGGGCAGTGTTATTGTAGTTATATTTATGTCTATAGGGGGCAGTGTTATTGTAGTTATATTTATGTCTATAGGGGGCAGTGTTATTGTAGTTATATTTATGTCTATAGAGGGCAGTGTTATTGTAGTTATATTTATGTCTATAGGGGGCAGTGTTATTGTAGTTATAGTTATGACTATAGAGGGCAGTTTTATTGTAGTTATATTTATGTCTATAGGGGGCAGTGTTATTGTACTTATATTTATGTCTATAGGGGGCAGTGTTATTGTACTTATATTAATGTCTATAGGGGGCAGTATTTCAGTAGCTGTCGGTACTTACGCCAGGACCCTTTTCTCCATGATGTGGGTGAGGGAGCTGAACACACCTTGTCTCACATGACCCTCTAGCGGTGGGTAAAAATTGGGGATTATCTGTACAAGGAGAAAACATGGACATGAAGCATGAACACCTCGGTGCTGCACAGGTCTAGGCTGAGAATGATCATTTCATCACTGAGCCGCTATGCACTGAGGTTCTGGGTACAGACATTACGGCCAGCATAGCAATACTCTTCTATACTGCCATCATACGCTCCCCTCATACTGTAACAGGGTGCACCGCCAAGCCCCATGTTGTCCCATAGAAGAGACGCCCATCTCCCATGTTCTCCGGGTCGGCCTGTCACACATGATTTGTGGGCTCCTTAGTGGAGGAATTTAGCAAATGAGAAAAACCTGGACTGGATATAGAACAATAATTATCCAGTGTGGGGAAGGACGGGGTAGTAAAGGCAGTGAGGAGGGGGCCGATCCCACAGGACGCACTTCCTACAACCTAACTCCAAAATTGGGAACATTTCTTACATTTTCTGTGTCTCCAGGGCCTAGCCGAGTGGGACGGGGAAGGTGGGGGCAGCCATGACTGTGAGAGGAGTTCTGGAACACAAAAGGTAAGGCTGGCGGATTCCACCAATGCAGAGCGCCCCCCGCTGGCTGCTGAACACAACTTAGTCTGTTAGGGTGGTCCGCACTATAATCTTTGGCAATAATTAAACATATGGTAGAAATAAATGACGCTGGTCTCCATGTGACTTTGGGGATCAGGAGCCTATATGAGACTGTCGGATATCTGTGCACTATAAATAAAGTTCATTGAAGACGAGGTGGGACATGAGGACCACTTTTCAATAAGCCCCAAGGAGTTGACAGCCTGGATTCCTCCATCTTGAGGGCTTGTTAGGAGAGGAGAAGGTATCGCCTGGAGTGAGCGCCAAGAGAGCAGATGGCATCATTACCCGGGCATGAATAATTCATAGCCCCACCACGTCTCCCGATCCTCGGCCCCTGGCCTCCTCCTCAGCATTAACCCTTGGTTGGCACCACACTCACTTCTCTTACCCGACACATGAAGTCCAGCAGGGTGGCGGTGATGGCGGGGTGCGGCTTCATGGAGTGATGCATCACCAGAATGGCCGGCTCTGTGAAGAGAAAGAGGACACCGGGTGATGAGATGGCGACAACTGGAGCAATGGGGGCAAGTAGGGTGGGAGGAGGGCATCAGCTAACAGGAGGGGGAAGAGAGCGCCAGTAAGGAGGTGAGAGGAGGGCATCAGCTGACAGGAGGGGGAAGAGAGCGCCAGTAAGGAGGTGAGAGCAGGCATCAGCTAACAGGAGGGGGAAGAGAGCGCCAGTAAGGAGGTGAGAGCAGGCATCAGCTAACAGGAGGGGGAAGAGAGCGCCAGTAAGGAGGTAAGAGGAGGGCATCAGCTAACAGGAGGGGGAAGAGAGCGCCAGTAAGGAGGTGAGAGGAGGGCATCAGCTAATAGGAGGGGGAAGAGAGCGCCAGTAAGGAGGTGAGAGCAGGCATCAGCTAACAGGAGGGGGAAGAGAGCGCCAGTAAGGAGGTGAGAGCAGGCATCAGCTAACAGGAGGGGGAAGAGAGCGCCAGTAAGGAGGTAAGAGGAGGGCATCAGCTAACAGGAGGGGGAAGAGAGCGCCAGTAAGGAGGTGGGAGGAGGGCATCAGCTAACAGGAGGGGGAAGAGAGCGCCAGTAAGGAGGTGAGAGCAGGCATCAGCTAACAGGAGGGGGAAGAGAGCGCCAGTAAGGAGGTGGGAGGAGGGCATCAGCTAACAGGAGGGGGAAGAGAGCGCCAGTAAGGAGGTGGGAGGAGGGCATCAGCGAACAGGAGGGGGAAGAGAGCGCCAGTAAGGAGGTGAGAGGAGGGCATCAGCTGACAGGAGGGGGAAGAGAGCGCCAGTAAGGAGGTGGGAGGAGGGCATCAGCTGACAGGAGGGGGAAGAGAGCGCCAGTAAGGAGGTGAGGGGAGGGCATCAGCTAACAGGAGGGGGAAGAGAGCGCCAGTAAGGAGGTGAGAGGAGGGCATCAGCGAACAGGAGGGGGAAGAGAGCGCCAGTAAGGAGGTGAGAGGAGGGCATCAGCTGACAGGAGGGGGAAGAGAGCGCCAGCAAGGAGGTGAGGGGAGGGCATCAGCTAACAGGAGGGGGAAGAGAGCGCCAGTAAGGAGGTGAGAGGAGGGCATCAGCTAACAGGAGGGGGAAGAGAGCGCCAGTAAGGAGGTGGGAGGAGGGCATCAGCTAACAGGAGGGGGAAGAGAGCGCCAGTAAGGAGGTGAGAGCAGGCATCAGCTAACAGGAGGGGGAAGAGAGCGCCAGTAAGGAGGTAAGAGGAGGGCATCAGCTAACAGGAGGGGGAAGAGAGCGCCAGTAAGGAGGTGAGAGCAGGCATCAGCTAACAGGAGGGGGAAGAGAGCGCCAGTAAGGAGGTAAGAGGAGGGCATCAGCTAACAGGAGGGGGAAGAGAGCGCCAGTAAGGAGGTGGGAGGAGGGCATCAGCTAACAGGAGGGGGAAGAGAGCGCCAGTAAGGAGATGAGAGTGGGCATCAGCTAACAGGAGGGGGAAGAGAGCGCCAGTAAGGAGGTGAGAG
This sequence comes from Hyla sarda, assembly GCF_029499605.1. Taxonomy (NCBI): domain Eukaryota; kingdom Metazoa; phylum Chordata; class Amphibia; order Anura; family Hylidae; genus Hyla; species Hyla sarda. The sequence continues at coordinate 105,837,442 of NC_079199.1, forward strand.
GAGGGCATCAGCTAACAGGAGGGGGAAGAGAGCGCCAGTAAGGAGGTGAGAGGGGGGCATCAGCTAACAGGAGGGGGAAGAAAGCGCCAGTATGGAGGTGAGAGGGGGCATCAGCTAACAGGAGGCGGAAGAGAGCGCCAGTAAGGAGGTGAGAGGAGGGCATCAGCAAACAGGAGGGGGAAGAGAGTGCCAGTATGGAGGTGAGAGGGGGGCATCAGCTAACAGGAGGGGGAAGAGAGCGCCAGTAAGGAGGTGAGAGCGGGCATCAGCTAACAGGAGGGGGAAGAGAGCGCCAGTAAGGAGGTGAAAGCGGGCATCAGCTAACAGGAGGGGGAAGAGAGCGCCAGTATGGAGGTGAGAGGAGGGCATCAGCTAACAAGAGGGGAAAGAGAGCGCCAGTAAGGAGGTGAGAGGAGGGCATCAGCTAACAGGAGGGGGAAGAGAGCACCAGTAAGGAGGTGAGAGCGGGCATCAGCTAACAGGGGGGGGGGGGGAAGAAAGCGCCAGTAAGGAGATGAGAGCGGGCATCAGCTAACAGGAGGGGAAAGAGAGCGCCAGTATGGAGGTGAGAGCGGGCATCAGCTAACAGGAGGAGGAAGAGAGCGCCAGTATGGAGGTGAGAGGAGGGCATCAGCTAACAGGAGGGGGAAGAGAGCGCCAGTATGGAGGTGAGAGGAGGCATCAGCTAACAGGAGGGGGAAGAGAGCGCCAGTAAGGAGGTCAGAGGGGGCATAAGCTAACAGGAGGTAGAAAAGAGCGCCAGTAAGGAGGTGAGAGGGGGCATAAGCTAACAGGAGGGGGAAGAGAGCGCCAGTAAGGAGGTGAGAGGAGGGCATCAGCTAACAGGAGGAGGAAGAGAGCACCAGTAAGGAGGCGAGAGCGGGCATCAGCTGCCAGGAGGGGGAAGAGAGCGCCAGTAAGGAGGTGAGAGTGGGCATCAGCTAACAGGAGGGGGAAGAGAGCGCCAGTAAGGAGGTGAGAGGGGGCATCAGCTAACAGGAGGTGGAAGAGAGCGCCAGTATGGAGGCGAGAGGAGGGCATCAGCTGACAGGAGGGGGAAGAGAGCGCCAGAATTGAGGTGAGAGGAGGGCATCAGCTGACAGGAGGGGGAAGAGAGCGCCAGTAAGTAGGTGAGAGTGGGCATCAGCTAACAGGAGGTGAAAGAGAGCGCCAGTAAGGAGGTGAGAGTAGGCATCAGCTAACAGGAGGGGGAAGAGAGCGCCAGTAAGGAGATGGGAGGAGGGCATCAGCTAACAGGAGGAGGAAGAGAGCGCCAGTAAGGAGGTGGGAGGAGGGCATCAGCTAACAGGAGGGGGAAGAGAGCGCCAGTAAGGAGGTGAGAGTGGGCATCAGCTAACAGGAGGAGGAAGAGAGCACCAGTAAGGAGGTGAGAGTGGGCATCAGCTAACAGGAGGAGGAAGAGAGCGCCAGTAAGGAGGTGAGAGTGGGCATCATCTTACAGGAGAGGGAAAAGAGCGCCAGTAAGGAGGTGAGAGGAGGCATCAGCTAACAGGAGGGGGAAGAGAGCGCCAGTAAGGAGGTGAGAGTGGGCATCAGATAACAGGAGGGGGGAGAGAGCGCCAGTATGGAGGTGAGAGCGGGCATCAGCTAACAGGAGGGGGAAGAGAGCGCCAGTATGGAGGTGAGAGTGGGCATAATCTTACATGAGGGGGTAGAGAGCGCCAGTAAGGAGGCGAGAGCGCCAGTAAGGAGGCGAGAGCACCAGTAAGGAGGCGAGAGCACCAGTAAGGAGGCGAGAGCACCAGTAAGGAGGCGAGAGCACCAGTAAGGAGGCGAGAGCACCAGTAAGGAGGCGAGAGCACCAGTAAGGAGGCGAGAGCACCAGTAAGGAGGCGAGAGCACCAGTAAGGAGGCGAGAGCGCCAGTAAGGAGGCGAGAGCGCCAGTAAGGAGGCGAGAGCGCCAGTAAGGAGGCGAGAGCGCCAGTAAGGAGGCGAGAGCGCCAGTAAGGAGGCGAGAGCGCCAGTAAGGAGGCGAGAGCGCCAGTAAGGAGGTGAGAGCACCAGTAAGGAGGTGAGAGCACCAGAAAGAGGTGAGAGCACCAGTAAGGAGGCGAGAGCACCAGTAAGGAGGCGAGAGCACCAGTAAGGAGGTGAGAGCACCAGAAAGAGGTGAGAGCACCAGTAAGGAGGTGAGAGCACCAGTAAGGAGGTGGGGGTAATTCTGTACGTAATGAAATTACAGTGAAGTGAAGGTAGAAAAATAAGAGAGGGGTGAAGGGCGATGAGGTAAGTGATGAATGTCACAACCTGCAGACCATTTCGCCCCCTTGTCACCGAGCACATCGGGAGACGGTGATGCCAATCTTACCTATGTTCATGATGCTGTCCTTCTCAGGGCTGAAGAAGAGCCAGTCGTAGAACAGGGCCAGCTTGGCGTTGGATGCGGCCACATTGGACTGTAAGACAGAAGCAGAGTCTCCAGCGTCAGGTACCGTACAGGTGTATAACACAGGGATCCGCCCCACAGGACTCTGGGTAACTTACAGTGCAGGTAGTGAGGAGCCACCCGATGATCGCCCAGCGGGGCAAGATGTCCGAGCTCAGGACCTCATTGGATGGGTGGACCACGCCACAGATGTAGCGGATCAGATCGCAGCGCAGGGATTGGCTGTCCGGCGTGGAGAGGTACTGGCGCTGGAACCAGTCCTGGTATCTCTTCTGCTGCCCAAAGCGGACCTGTACAGGAGGGAAGGAAGGAGGATGAACAGAACTACATCCCCAGAGCCCACCACTGCCCCTCCCCCAAACATCATGTCAACAGCCCCCCATGGGGGTCCTCTATGGCCATCTATATGTCATTGGTAATATCTGCAGTGTAAAGTATGGGGGATGGACAGAGCTGCATCCTACAGTGATCACAGCAACGCATTAAAGGAGAAAAGCTGCAGCGCAACGCATGAGGAGGAACAGCGCAGACAGGAGATGGGTCTCGTACTACGGCTCAGCTGTACTGTCTATTATGGGATTAGCACAGAGGGCCCCTCATCCTAGGGATCATGGGGGCCCAGTAATGGGTGACCAGTCCCGTTTCCTCCACTGCCGCCCGCGGAGCACTCTACATCTCAGACATTGATCAGTTTCATGCACTTAGGTTCCGCCTCAGCGACCGGCAGAGAGACAGGAGGTTCTCCCCAGAGCTGCGCTCTCCTCCACCCCCAGCCGGGACCACCCGATAATTGGTGGACGATGAACAGACCTGACGGGAACAGAAGCTTCACGCAAGAAAGGAGAGGAGAGAAACCATGACGACTACACCTCCTATCCTCCGCACACCATGAGCTTGAACTGCTTATTGTTCTCCTTAACTCCAACATGTCTGTAGTCACATCCAGAGCTGCATCACCTTGCTGATGGGTGACTTGTAAACATCATGCCCTGTCGTGGTGCATTGTGGGAAACAGGTTTTACAACAGCAGAATCTTGAGTGCAGCTCTGGAGATGACTGGAGGATAAGGCATGGTGTATCTGCAGAATAGTGAGTGCAGCTCTGGAGATGAATGGAGGATAAGGCATGGTGTATCTGCAGAATAGTGAGTGCAGCTCTCAAGGATAAGACATGGTGTATCTGCAGAATAGTGAGTGCAGCTCTGAAGGATAAGACATGGTGTATCTGCAGAATAGTGAGTGCAGCTCTGAAGGATAAGACATGGTGTATCTGCAGAATAGTGAGCGCAGCTCTGAAGGATAAGACATGGTGTATCTGCAGAATAGTGAGCGCAGCTCTGAAGGATAAGACATGGTGTATCTGCAGAATAGTGAGCACAGCTATGAAGCATAAGGCATGGTGTATCTGCAGAATAGTGAGTGCAGCTCTGAAGGATAAGACATGGTGTATCTGCAGAATAGTGAGCACAGCTATGAAGCATAAGGCATGGTGTATCTGCAGAATAGTGAGTGCAGCTCTGAAGGATAAGACATGTTGTATCTGCAGAATAGAGAGTGCAGCTCTGAAGGATAAGACATGGTGTATCTGCAGAATAGTGAGTGCAGCTCTGAAGGATAAGACATGGTGTATCTGCAGAATAGTGAGTGCAGCTCTGAAGGATAAGACATGGTGTATCTGCAGAATAGTGAGCGCAGCTCTGAAGGATAAGACATGATGTAACAGCAGAATAGTGAGCGCAGCTCTGAAGGATAAGGCATGGTGTATCTGCAGAATAGTGAGTGCAGCTCTGAAGGATAAGACATGGTGTATCTGCAGAATAGTGAGCACAGCTATGAAGCATAAGGCATGGTGTATCTGCAGAATAGTGAGTGCAGCTCTGAAGGATAAGACATGGTGTATCTGCAGAATAGTGAGTGCAGCTCTGAAGGATAAGACATGGTGTATCTGCAGAATAGTGAGTGCAGCTCTGAAGGATAAGACATGGTGTATCTGCAGAATAGTGAGCGCAGCTCTGAAGGATAAGACATGGTGTATCTGCAGAATAGTGAGTGCAGCTCTGAAGGATAAGACATGGTGTATCTGCAGAATAGTGAGCGCAGCTCTGAAGGATAAGACATGGTGTATCTGCAGAATAGTGAGCGCAGCTCTGAAGGATAAGACATGGTGTATCTGCAGAATAGTGAGCGCAGCTCTGAAGGATAAGACAGATGAGGGCACAATGAGCACAGCGGTCTCCTTCCCTCACTTCTTTCCGCTTTGAGCCCCCCTTACCCGAGACGTCATGAACAGGAGCTTGGTCTCCATGTCGGGGGTCAGCCGGCACGCCAGAAACTTCCGTGATGTACGAGACTGGAGCAGCTGGAGGATTCCTGAGAGGAACAAAATGGAGAAAACTTCTTACAGAGCATCCAGACCCCATAGAACAATCATGTCACCTGGAGCATGCGACTCCCAACGTGGTCCTGGAGCCCTGATCAGCAGAACCCCCACCTGGGGATAGGGTCCTGGAAAAGTTGTGTGACCCTCCCCCCTACGGTGGCTATAATAATGCCCACACCCCCCAGGGGGCTATATTGGTGTCCACTTCCAAGAAGGGCTATAATGGTGATCAACCCCCCCCCCCCAATGGGGGCTATAACGTGACCATCCCCTAGGGGACTATCGTGATCCACTCCCCCCCCCCCTCCTCAGGGGTCTATCATGGTGATCCACTCCCCCCCTCCTCAGGGGTCTATCATGGTGATCCACTCCCCCCCCTCCTCAGGGGTCTATCATGGTGATCCACCCCCCCCCCTCCTCAGGGGTCTATCATGGTGATCCACTCCCCCCCCCCCTCCTCAGGGGTCTATCATGGTGATCCACTCCCCCCCCCCTCCTCAGGGGTCTATCATGGTGATCCCCCCCCCCTCCTCAGGGGTCTATCATGGTGATCCACTCCCCCCCCTCCTCAGGGGTCTATCATGGTGATCCACTCCCCTCCCCTCCTCCTCAGGGGTCTATCATGGTGATCCACTCCCCCCCTCCTCAGGGGTCTATCATGGTGATCCACCCCCCCCCTCCTCAGGGGTCTATCATGGTGATCCACTCGCCCCCCCCCTCCTCAGGGGTCTATCATGGTGATCCACTCCCCCTCTCCTCAGGGGTCTATCATGGTGATCCACCTCCCCCCCTCCTCAGGGGTCTATCATGGTGATCCACTCCCCTCCCCTCCTCCTCAGGGGTCTATCATGGTGATCCACTCCCCCCCCTCCTCAGGGGTCTATCATGGTGATCCACTCTCCTCCCCCTCCTCCTCAGGGGTCTATCATGGTGATCCACTCCCCCCCCCTCCTCAGGGGTCTATCATGGTGATCCACTCCCCCCCCCTCCTCAGGGGTCTATCATGGTGATCCACTCGCCACCCCCCTTCTGAGGGGTCTATCATGGTGATCCACTCCCCCCCCCTCCTCAGGGGTCTATCATGGTGATCCACTCCCCCCCTACTCAGGGGGTCTATCATGGTGATCCACTCCCCCTCCCCCTCCTCCGGGGTCTATCATGGTGATCCACTCCCCCCCTCCTCAGGGTCTATCATGGTGATCCACTCCCCCCCCTCCTCAGGGGTCTATCATGGTGATCCACTCGCCCCCCCCCTCCTCAGGGGTCTATCATGGTGATCCACTCCCCCCTCTCCTCAGGGGTCTATCATGGTGATCCACTCCCCCCCCTCCTCAGGGGTCTATCATGGTGATCCAACTCCCCTCCCCTCCTCCTCAGGGGTCTATCATGGTGATCCACTCCCCCCCTCCTCAGGGGTCTATCATGGTGATCCACTCCCCTCCCCTCCTCCCTCAGGGG